>NC_088415.1:8065834-8103334 GCF_034236695.1 Oncorhynchus nerka | reverse complement strand
TCCACACTACCTCCTCCTCCCCACCTCCTCACCACATCCTCCACACCTCCTTTTCCTCCTCCCCACCTCCACCTCCCTCACTCTCCAAACCTTCTTCTCCTCCACACCTCCTTCTTATCCTCCTACCCCTCCACACCACCTCCTCCTCCCTCTCCACACCTCCTCCCCCTCCACACCTCCTTCTCATCCTCCTCCCCCTCCACACCTCCTTATCACTACACCCTCTTCATTACCTCCTCTTCCTCATCAGCCCCTCCTCCTCATCATTACACCCTCTTCATCACCTCCATATCACCTCCGTCTTCCCTTCACCCTCATTTCACCTTTTCCGTACATCCTCATCATCATCATCCTCAGTAGTGCGTTTTATCCACCTGCTATTATAATAGCCTATAACTGGATGGCACCGGAGAGAACTGGCTCATAGTAATGTCTGGAACAGGGCGAATAGAATGGAAACCATGTGTTTGATATATTTGATACCATTCCACTAATTCCACTCCAGTCATTACCACTAGCCAGTTCTCCACAATTAAGGTGCCACCAACCTCCTGTGCATGGTCAGTGTACATAGAAGACACAATGAGCTGGTTTGGGTTTACCTGGTTGGAATCTTGACCCTGAGATAGCGGTCAATCGCAATGGCCAGGAGGGCCAGGATGGAACTTTGCGTCAGTACCAGCACCGTGCACGCGACCATTAGGCAGCTGTAGAAGTGAGTTTGGAGTCCGATGCTGATAGTTATCGCCAAGGGGATGACGAGGGCTCCCACTGCGATATCCGCCAGGGCCAGAGAAACGATGAAGCAGAATGTTGTGTCTCTCAACGACTTGTTAATTTTCACCGCCCAGACCACCATCACATTACCCAGGACGGAGAAGACGGCAATCACCACCTCCATGCCGATGTAGAGCGCCTGGGCTGGGGCGAGTGCTTCAGACATCCTTACAACCTATTATAGCCCAAATTCCTTACAACCTATTATAGCCCAAATGATAAGACTAGCTATTATTCCAACAAATGCAAGCTTGGAAAGCCAACAAAATAATCATTTGAGTAGGGTTACACTCCTATAGTGCAAATTGATTTGTGCGTTGCGCGCCCATTCAATGTCCGTTCTACAGTGGCCACATCATGGATTATTCAATTTTCACCATACTGAAGTTCTGATACACATCCAGTTTGTGAAGCAATTTAGCATCATATGGACACCAAGAAGCAGATCTATGAATGAATGGCTAGGCCTATTCTTTTGACGGTGTAGCAGACTGGTAGTTCAGAGGTTATTGTGGTGCGTTGTTGCTCCTGTCCTCGTCCAAAAACCCTGTTCCACCGCTTAGCTGGATCCACCTGCGCTCGGGGAAGGGACCTTTCCGCTGAGTATTGTTGATTATTTACCCCCAGGTAGTCACTTTATCATCTTCCACTTCAAGAAGAAGAAAAATCGCCCTGGAAAGTATTTAGTGGACGAAGTACGAACACTGAGCACACACTGGTTGAATCAACGTTGTTACCACGCAATGAAATTACTTTGAACCAACTTGGAATAGACATTGAATTGACGTCTGTGCCCAGTGGGCAGAGGTTTCTTTCTCTCCATGCTGTGCAAGGCGGCAGCTCAAATCAAATGCTCAACTGCAATCCCGGTGCCCGTGCCCGTGCGCCGTGCTCTTTCCCGTTGTGCTTTGAGAGTCAAAGCAATGCGTGACCTAAAATATAATATCTTCTTTGTTTTGGTCCCACACGCTCTGATTTCTCCTTCTCCGTGTCATTATGCTATTCTCTGATTTGAACCTTCTCTGTTTCATTAACCTATTCTCTGATTTCACTTTCCGGTTTCATTAGGCTATTCTCTGATTTCAAACTATTGGTCATTGCCATAATTCCAACTCTGCCATTGCAAGTTGCGTCCCTCTTGTTTCTTCCAATGTATAGAGAAATGAAGGAGAAAACGGTTGTACGGTGCTGCCGTGGCCGTCCCATAGATGTCTCTCTCTTTGTGCCAACGGGCGAATGGCGATTGAACTCACTCTTTGATTTATCTAGTAGGTTTTCTCCGAGGATATCCTAGACTATTTATTTGGGATTTAATTATTCTCCCTCCCACCTCGTACTGCCCCGGTGTCAATTCGATTGTGAAAACGTTACTCACAATCAACGGGTGTCTCAGGCATCGCTCGTTGATTACTCTGTTGTGACAAGGGTGTGAGTGGTTCAAATCAAATCAAATCCCTCTGAAAGGAGATTTCGAATAGGAGACAATGGACGAGATAAAAAAATAAAAGAGGATGTTATGCAGTAGACTGCACTCCAACTGACATCAATCAAATTACGTGGTTAGCAGATGTTATTGCGAGTGTAGCGAAATGCTTGTGCTTAAATTTCCGACAGTGCAGTAATATCTAACAATTCCACAACAACTACCTAATACACACAAATCTAAGTAAAGGAATGGAATAACAAAATATGCATATAAATATATGGATGAGCAATGACCAAGCAGCATAGGCAAGATGCAATAGATGCTATAAAATACAGTATATACATATGAGATGAGTAATGCAAGATATGTAAACTTTATTAAAGTGGCATTATTAAAGTGACTAGTGATCCATTTATTAAAGTGGTCAATAATTTAAAGTCTGTATGTAGGCAGCAGCCTTTCTTTGTTAGTGATGGCTGTTTAACATCAGCCTTGAGATAGATGCAATTTTTCAGTATCTCTTTCCCAGCTTTGATGCACCTGTACTGACCTTGCCTTCTGGATGGTAACAGGGTGAACAGGCAGTGGCTCGGGTGGTTGTTGTCCTTGATGATCTTTTTGGCCCTCCTGTGACATCGGGTGCTGTAGGTGTCCTGGAGGGCAGGTAGTTTGCCCCCAGTGATGCGTTGTGCAGATTGCACCACCTTCTGGAGAGCCCTTCGGGTGTGGACAGTGCAGTTGCCAGACCAGGCGGTGATACAGGATGCTCTCAATTGTGCATCTGTAAAAGTTTGTGAGGGTTTTAGGTGACAAGCCACATTTCTTCAGCCTCCTGTGGTTGGATGAGGCGCTGTTGCGGCTTCTTCACCACACTGACTGTGTGGGTGGACCATTTCAGTTTGTCCGTGATGTGTATGCCGAGGCACTTAAAACTTTCTACCTTCTCCACTGCTGTCCCGTCGATGTGGATAGGGGGCTGCTCCCTCTGCTGCTTCCCGAAGTTCACGATCATCTCCTTTGTTTATTGACGTTGAGTGAGAGGTTGTTTTCCTGACACCACACTCCGAGTGCCCTCACCTCCTCCCTACAGGCTGTCTCGTCGTTGTTGGTCATCAAGCCAACTACTGTTGTGTCGTCTGCACACTTGGCGATTAAGTTGGAGGTGTGCATGGCCACGCAGTCATGAGTGAACAGGGAGTACAGGAGGGGGCTGAGCACGCACCCTTGTGGGGCCCCAGTGTTGAGGATCAGCAAAGTGGAGATGTTGTTTCCTACCTTCACCACCTGGGGGCGTCAGCCAGAAGTCTGTAGTAATAGCGTTACTACTACTTACGTTACTACTACTACTACTACTACTTGTTTCCGTTTTTTGGATCCCGATTAGCTCTTGTAGAGGCAGCAGTTACTCTTCCTGTGGTCCACTACAGTAGACTACTTTTATAACAGCTGTGTTTAGATATTATGACACTGTAAAGACTATTATATTGATTTAAGGGTCTTTAACATTACAAATGCCTTTATGGATGCAATTAAATAAACTGTGTCCATCCTTAGCCTTTATAAATGATCAATTAAATTGAATTGAATGACACTAAGTTTATTTATATATGTGATAGTCAGAAATCAACACTGATTTTAAAACGAGTCATTATCATTATAGACAAAATAAGTATATCCAGTGTGGAATCAATGGTCCCAGGATCAATTACTGTATATGTAGGCCTTCTCGCCCTGGTCGTGCTCCAAATTGCACTCTTTTCCTTAGTACACTACTTTAGGTTGTGGTCAAAAGTAATGCACTAAATAGGGAACAGGGTGCCATTTGGGATGAATCCCCAGTTTTCTGTCTGTGTTAGAGCAGTGTCTGTGGAACACTCAGCAATGTGAGGTCTGGAATCACCAGTGAGTGAGTGATGGCTCTTGTCCTGTCTCTGGTTCAAAGGTGGAGAGAGAGAGAAAGAGACAGAGGGAGAGACAGAGAGAGAGAGAGAGAGAGAGAGACAGACATACAGACAGAGAGAGAGAGAGCCAGAGAGAGAGAGAGAGAGGGAGAAAGAGAGAGAGACAGAGCGAGAGAGAGGGAGAGAAACAGAGCGTGAGAGGAGAGAGAGAGAGAGAGAGACAAAGAGAAGGAGAGAGAGAGAGAGAGAGAGAGGGGAGAGAGAGACAGACAGAGCGAGAGAGACAGAGAGAGAGAGAGAGAGAGAGTGAGAGAGAGAGAAAGAGCTACATTAAGAGGGAAAGGGGTCCCAGATGGTGTACTGTGCTCTGACACTCACTTACATAACATTGAATAGGCAGGAGCTAGATTAGGGCAAGGAGCTAGATTAGGGCAGGGAGCTAGATTTGGGCAGGGAGCTAGATTAGGGCATGGAGCTAGGTTAGGGCAGGGAGCTAGATTAGGGCAGGGGGCTAGGTTAGTACAAGGAGCTAGGCTAGGGTAGGGAGCTAGATTAATGAAGGGAGCTAGGCTAGGGCAGGGAGCTAGGCTAGGGCATGGAGCTAAGGCAAGGAGCTGGGGAAGGGAGCTAGGCTAGGGCAGGGAGCTAGGTTAGGGCAGGGAGCTAGGTTAGTACACGGAGCTAGGCTAGGGAGCTAGATTAATGAAGGGAGCTAAACTAGGGCATGGAGCTAGGCTAGGGCAGGGAGCTAGGGCAGAGAGCTAGGCTAGGGCAGGGAGCTAGGCTAGGGCAGGTAGCTAGGCTAGGACAGGGAGCTAGGTTGGAACAGGGAGCTAGATTAGGGCAGGGAGATAGGCTAGGACAGGGAGCTAGGTTTGTGCAAGGAGCTAGGCTAGGGCAGGGAGCTAGTGAAGGGTGTTATGCTAGGGCAGGGAACTAGGGCAGGGAGCTAGGCTAGGGCAGGGAGCTAAGGCAGGGAGCTAGGGAAGGGAGCTAGGCTAGGGAGCTAGGGCAGGGAGCTAGGCTAGGACAGGGAGCTAAGGCTGGGAGCTAGGGCAGGGAGCTAGGCTAGGGCAGGGAGCTAGGGAAGGAGCTAGGCTAGGGCAGGGAGCTAGGGTAGGGAGCTAGGGCAGGGAGCTAAGGCAGGGAGCTAGGCTAGGTCAGGGAGCTAGGGTAGGGAGCTAGGGCAGGGAGCTAAGGCAGGGAGCTAGGTCAGGGAGCTAGGCTAGGGCAGGGAGCTAGGGCAGGGAGCTAGGCTAGGGCAGGGAGCTAGGGTAGGGAGCTAGGGCAGGGAGCTAAGGCAGGGAGCTAGGGCAGGGAGCTAGGCTAGGGCAGGGAGCTAGGGTAGGGAGCTAGGGCAGGGAGCTAGGGAAGGGAGCTAGGGCAGGGAGCTAGGGAAGGGAGCTAGGTCAGGGAGCTAGGGCAGGGAGGAGCTAGGGCAGGGTAGGGAGCTAGGTCAGGGAGCTAGGCTAGGGTAGGGAGCTAGGTCAGGGAGCTAGGCTAGGGTAGGGAGCTAGGTCAGGGAGCTAGGCTAGGGTAGGGAGCTAGGGCAGGGAGCTAGTGAAGGGTGTTATGCTAGGGTAGGGAGCTAGGGCAGGGAGCTAGTGAAGGGTGTTATGCTAGGGCAGGGAGCTAAGGCAGGGAGCTAGGGCAGGGAGCTAGGCTAGGGCAGGGAGCTAGGTCAGGGAGCTAGGGTAGGGAGCTAGGGCAGGGAGCTAGGTCAGGGAGCTAGGGCAGGGAGCTAGGTCAGGGAGCTAGGGCAGGGAGCTACGTCATGGTAGGGCAGATGTGCTGTAGCTGGAGGGGGTGAAAAGGATATGTGATACTTACAGAAACAAAAATAATACAGTACATCTTTTTTTTCTCCTGTTTAAAAACAAAATCCCCATTTGATCTTGTAGAGGCAGCAGCTACACTTCCTGGGGTCCACTACAGTAGACTACTTTTATAACAGCTGCATTTAGATTTTATGACACTAATAATGATATTTCCAGAATAAAATACATAACTGTCAAGACAATTATATTGATTTAATGGTCTTTAACATTACAAATGCCTTAATAAACTGTGTCCATCCTTAGCCTTTAGAAATGATCAATTATATTGAATCAAAGTTAATTTCCCCATATAAGTGATAGTCAGAAATCAATACTGATTTTAAAACAGGTCATTAACAGTATAGACAAAATAAGTGTGTCCAGTGTAGAATCAATGGTCCCAGGATCAATTACTATATATGTAGGCCTTCTCTCCCAGGTCGTACTCCAAATAGCACCCTTTTCCTTAGTACACCACTTTAGGCTGTGGTCAAAAGTAGTGCACTAAATAGGGAACAGGGTGCCATTTGGGATGAATTGACCATTTTCTATCTGTGTTAGAGCAGTGTCTGTGGAACACTCAGCAATGTGAGGTCTGGGCTCACCAGTGAGTGAGTGATGGCTTGTCCTGTCTCTGGTTCAAAGGTGAGAGAGAGAGAGAGAGAGAGAGAGAGAGAGAGAGAGAGAGAGAGAGAGCTACAGTAAGATGTCCCAGATGGTGTACTGTGCTCTGACACTCACTTACATAACATTGAGTAGGCAGGAGACAGGCAGGCAGGGAGCTAGATCAGTACAAGGAGTTAGGTTTGGGCAGGGAGCCAAGTTAGAGTTAGGTTAGGGCGGGGAGTTAGGTTAGGTTAGGGCAGGGAGTTAGGTTTGTGCAGGGAGCCTAGTTAGGGCATGGAGTTAGGTTAGGGCAGGGAGCTAGGGCAAGGAGCTAGGGCAGGGAGCTAGGTTAGGGCAGGGAGCTAGCTTAGGGCAAGGAGCTAGGGGAGGGAGCTAGGGCAGGGAGCTAGGCTAGGGCAGGGAGCTAGGCTAGGGCAGGGAGCTAGCTTAGGGCAGGGAGTTAGGCTAGGGCAGGGAGTTAGGCTAGGACAGGGAGCTAGGCTAGGGCAGGGAGCTAGGGTAGGGAGTTAGGTTAGGGCAGGGAGCCATGTTAGGGCAGGGAGCTAGGCTACGGCAGGGAGTTAGGGCAGGGAGTTAGGGCAGGGAGCTAGGGCAGGGAGCTAGGCTAGGCCAGGGAGTTAGGCTAGGGCAGGGAGCTAGGCTACGGCAGGGAGTTAGGGCAGGGAGTTAGGGCAGGGAGCTAGGGTAGGGAGCTAGGGCAGGGAGCTAGGCTAGGGCAGATGTGCTGTAGTTGGAGGAGAAGAGGATATATGATACTTCCAGAAACAAAATATGACGGGAATATCATTTTTAGTTGGCTAAAACAGCTCCAACATGAGAAAACTTGGGCAAAAATTCAGTCAACATCAAATATGTTTGCTCAAATTGTCTCATATTTTCATCCAACTGGAAATTATTATTTGGACCTGTTTCCTAAAGAAAGGCTGTGGAACTAGTTACACACACAATGCTTTTAACATACAATGTTTCAATTTGCATATTTGACATACAGTGCATTTGGAAAGTATTCAGACCCATTCCCTTTTTCCACATTTTGTTACGTTACAGCCTTATTAAAAAAAAAAAAAAATCCTCATCAATATACACACAATACCCCATATTGACAAAGCGAAAACAGGTCTTTAGATATTTTTGCAAAAATTTTTTATATACATAAGTATTCAGACCCTTTGCTATGAGACTCGAAAATTGAGCTTAGGTGGATCCTGTTTCCATTGATCATCCTTGAGATGTTTCTACAACCTGATTGAAGTCCACCTGTGGTAAATTCAATTGATTGGACATGATTTGGAAAGGCACACACCTGTCTATATAAGGTCCCACAGTTGACATAATAATGGCGATGGAGGAGATCGCTACTGTTTTACGGTCCCCTAACCAATAGTGCTATTGTCTGTGTTTTTTCGAGTTATTTGTAACTTATTTTGTACATAATGTTTCTGCCACCGTGGGGACCGTAAAACAGCAGCGATCTCCTCCGTCGCCATTATTATGTCAACTGTGTCTTATGACCGAAAAGAGCTTCTAGACATCAGGACAGCGATTACTCACCCTGTACTGGAGGAATACTTTTTCTTCAACGAGTCGGATTTACTTCAGACGCCCGACAAGGCCTTCATCCCCATCATTCGCAGGAGAAAGAGACAGAGATATCGGGGACGAAGGTCTGGGTGCCTTGTAAGGATCCGATGGCGAGTGTGTAATCTCCCTTTACCATCGGTCCTATTAGCCAATTTACAATCAATGGAAAATAAAATTGTAAATGGTAAACTACGATCACGTATATATTCTACCAACAAGACATTAAAAACTGTAATATCTTATGTTTCACCGAGTCGTGGCTGAACGACGACATGAATAACACACAGCTGGCGGGTTTTACGCTTTTTCGGCAGGATAGAACAGCGGCCTCTGGTAAGACAATGGGTTGAGGTCTTTGTATATTTGTAAACATCAGCTGGTGCATGAAATCTGAGGAAGTCTCAAGGTTTTGCTCGCCTTAGGTAGAGTATCTCATGATAAACTGTAGACCACACTATTTACCAAGAGAGTTTTCATCTATATTCTTCGTAGCTGTCTATTTACCACCACAAACCGATTCTGGCACTAAGACCTTAATGAGCTGTATACGGCCTTAAGCAAACAGGAAAACGCTCATCCAGAGGCAGCGCTCCCAGTGGCCGAGGACTTTAGTGCAGGGAAACTTAAATCCATTTTACCTCATTTCTACCAGAATTTGACATGTGCAACCAGAGGGAAAACAACTCTAGACCACCTTTACTCCACACACAGAGACGCTTACAAAGCTCTACCTCGCCCTCCATTTGACAAATCTGACCATAATTCTATCCTCAAGATTCCAGCTTACAAGCAAAAATGATAGCAGGAAGCACCAGTGACTCGATCAATAAAAAAGTGGTCAGATGAAGCAGATGGTAAACTACAGGACTGTTTTGCTAGCACAGACAGGAATATGTTCCTCAATTCTTCCAATGGCATTGAGGAGTACACCACATCAGTCACTGGCTTCATCAATAAGTGCATCGATGACGTCGTCCCCACAGTGACCAAACGTACATAAACTCAGCAAAAATTATAAACATCCTCTCACTGTCAACTGCGTTTATTTTCAGAAAACTTAACATGTGTAAATATTTGTATGAACATAACAAGATTCAACAACTAAGACATAAACTGAACAAGTTCCACAGACATGTGACTAACAGAAATTGAACAATGTGTCCCTGAACAAAGGGGGGGTCAAAATCAAAAGTAACAGTCAGTATCTGGTGTGGCCACCAGCTGCATTAAGTACTGCAGTGCATCTCCTCATGGACTGCGCCAGATTTGTCAGTTGTGAGATGTTACCCCGCTCTTCCAGCAAGGCACCTGCAAGTTCCCAGTCATTTCTGGATATGGCCCTAGCCCTCTCCCTCCAATCCAATCTATCTTAGCCGTCTCACAGTATGGACATTGCAATTTATTGCCATGGCCACATCTGCAGTCCTCATGCCTCCGTGCAGCATGCCTAAGGCACGTTCACACAGATGGCAGGGACCCTGGGCATCTTTCTTTTTGTGTTTTTCAGAGTCAGTATAAAGGCCTCTTTTGTGTCCTACATTTTCATAACTGTGACATTAATTGCCTACCGTTTGTAAGCATTTAGTGTCTTAATGACCGTTCCACAAATGCATATTCATTAATTGTTTATGGTTCATTGAACAAGCATGGGAAACAGTGTTTAAACCCTCTACAATAAAGATCTGTGAAGTTATTTGGATTTTTCTGAATCATCTTTGAAAGACAGGTCCTGAAAAAGGGCCGTTTCTTTTTTTGCTGAGTTTTCCTCAACCAGAAACCATGGATTACAGGCAACATCCGCACTGAGCTAAAGGGTAGAGCTGCCGCTTTCAAGGAGCGGGAAGCATATAATAAATCCGGCTATGTCCTCCGACGAACCATCAAACAAGCAAAGTGTCAATATAGGATTAAGATTGAATCTTACTACACTGGATCTGACGCTCATTGGTTGTGGCAGGGCTTGCAAACTATTACAGACTACAACAACCTCTCCCTCAACGAGATCAAGACAAAGGAGATGATTGTGGACTACAGGAAAAGGAGGACCGAGCACACCACATTAACATCGACAGGGCTGTAGTGGAGCAGGTTGAGAGCTTCAAGTTCCTTGGTGTCCACATCACAAACAAATGATCATGGTCCAAACACACCAAGACAGTCGTGAAGAGGGCATGACAAAGCCTATTCCCTCTCAGGAGACTGAAAAGATTTGGCATGGGTCCTCAGATCCTCAAAAGGTTCTACAGCTGCACCATCGAGAGCATGTCCACATCACAAGCGTTGGTTGCATCACTGCCTGGCATGGCAACTGCTCAGCCTCCGACTGCAAGGCACTGCAGAGGGTAGTGCGTACGGCCCAGCACATCACTGGGGCAAAGCTTCCTGCCATCCAGGACCTCTATACAAGGCAGCATTAGAAGAAGGCCCTAAAAATGGTCAAAGACTCCAGCCACCCTAGTCATAGACTGTTCTCTCTGCTACCGCACGGCAAGCGGTACCGGAGTGCCAAGTCTAGGTCAACGAGGCTTCTTTTTAGCAACCTCTACCACCAAGCCATAATACCCCTGAACAGCTAATCAAAGGGCTACCCAGACCCCTCTTTTACACTTCTGCTACTCTCTGTTTATTATCTATACACAATCACTTCTACCTACATGTAGATATTACCTCAATTACCTCGACTAACTGGTGCCCCCGCACATTCACATTACCCCCTGTATATAACCTCGCTATTGTTATTTTACTGCTGCTGTTTCATTATTTTTTCCTTTTCTTTTAATTTTTTTGCTTATCTATTTATTACTTAACACTTATTTTTCTTAAAACTGCATTGTTCGTTAAGGGCTTGTAAGTAATAATTTCACTGTAAGGTCTACACCTGTTGTATTCGGCACATGTGACAAATACAATTTGATGTCAGAGCAAAAACCAAGCCATGAGGTCGAAGGAATTGTCCGTAGAGATCCGAGACTGGATTGTGTTAAGGTACAGATCTGGGGAAGGGTACCAAAACATTTCTGTAGCATTGAAGGTCCCCAAGAACACAGTGGCCTCCATCATTCTTAAATGGAAGAAGTTCGGAACCACCAAGACTGGCCCACAAGCCAAACTGAGCCATCTGGGGAGAAGGGCCTTGGTCAGGGAGGTGATCAAGAACCCTATGGTCACTCTGCCTATGGTCACTCAGAGTTCCTCTGTGGAGATGGGAGAACCTTCAAAAGGACAACCATCACTGCATCAGGTCTGGAGGAAACCTCCCTTCGGTGAAGCATGGTGGTGGCAGCTTCATGCCGTGGGAAGTTTTTCAGCGGCACTGACTGGGAGACAAGTCAGGATTGAGGGAAAGATGAACAGAGAAAATTACAGAGAGATCCTTCGTGAAAACCTTCTCCAGAGTGCTCAGGACCTCAGACTGGGGCGACAGTTCACTTTCCAACAGGACAATAACTCTATGCACACAGCCAAGACAACGCAGGAGTGCCTTCAGACAAGTCTCTGAATGTTCTTGAGCCCGGACTGGAACCCGATTGAACATCCTGAAAATAGCTACGCAGCAATGCTCCCCATCCAACCTGACAGAGCTTGAGAGGATCTGCAGAGAAGAATGGGAGAAACCCCCCAAATACATGTGTGGCAAGCTTGTAGCGTCATACCCAAGATGACTCAAGGCTGTAAAATCTGCCAAAAGTGCTTCAACAAAGTACTGAGTAATGTGATATTTCAGATATATATTTTTTTATACATTTGCTAAAATTTCTAAAAACTGTTTTTGATCTTGTCATTATGGGTTATTGTGTGTAGATTGATGAGGGAAAAAACGATTTAATCCATTTTAGAATAAGGCTGTAACATAACAAAATGTGGAAAAAGTCAAGGGGTCTTAATACTTTTTAAATATGGTTATATCAAGCTTTTTAATTCATACAGTAATTAATACTCAACATGTCCTCAGTTGGGATTTGAAGTCCCAATCTTTTGGTTCACAGCATTCCAATCTTCCTGCTACGACTCCATGTCTGTGTGAATAATTGATTTCACCTGTAATGTGTCACTTTACACTTCAAAGTAAATCTCAGTTCTGTCAAAAGTACCCTCAAGAAAAACTATTTTATTGATCATAAAGAGTAGCATTAAAACAAAGTAATATGCCTCAACAACATTACAGAAAAACCTAAACTTCCTTAAATAAGAAAAATAAAGTCAATGATGAGAGGATAGTCAGAGATTACTGATATTTGACACAGGCATGGTGGTGTAGCAGGAAGATTGGAATGTTGTGAACCAGAAGTTGGAACTAAGTTTGGGCCAACATTTTTTTGGTTTTGTTCAGGTAACCGAAAAGTTTAGTAAACAAAGAAAATGCTGTGGTACCAGCTACTTAATAATAATTTGTTGAAACAACTACATTTGTCGGTGTTTATTATTATTTTACATTTATTTTTTACAGTGTATGACTGCCTCATTAGTGGGGTGAGCTGAGTGGGGGAGGAGGTGTATGACTGCCTCATTAGTGGGGTGAGCTGAGTGGGGGAAAGGTGTGTGACTGCCTCATTAGTGGGGTGAGCTGAGTGGGGGAAAGGTGTGTGACTGCCTCATTAGTGGGGTGAGCTGAGTGGGAGAAAGGTCTGTGACTGCCTCATTAGTGGGGTGAGCTGAGTGGGGAAAGGTGTGTGACTGCCTCATTAGTGGGGTGAGCTGAGTGGGAGAAAGGTGTGTGACTGCCTCATTAGTGGGGTGAGCTGAGTGGGGGAGGAGGTGTATGACTGCCTCATTAGTGGGGTGAGCTGAGTGGGGGAAAGGTGTGTGACTGCCTCATTAGTGGGGTAAGCTGAGTGGGGGAGGAGGTGTATGACTGCCTCATTAGTGGGGTGAGCTGAGTGGGGGAAAGGTGTGTGACTGCCTCATTAGTGGGGTCAGCTGAGTGGGGGAAAGGTCTGTGACTGCCTCATTAGTGGGGTGAGCTGAGTGGGGAAAGGTCTGTGACTGCCTCATTAGTGGGGTGAGCTGAGTGGGGGAAAGGTGTGTGACTGCCTCATTAGTGGGGTGAGCTGAGTGGGGGAAAGGTGTATGACTGCCTCATTAGTGGGGTGAGCTGAGTGGGAGAAAGGTGTGTGACTGCCTCATTAGTGGGGTGAGCTGAGTGGGAGAAAGGTCTGTGACTGCCTCATTAGTGGGGTGAGCTGAGTGGGGGAAAGGTGTGTGACTGCCTCATTAGTGGGGTGAGCTGAGTGGGGGAAAGGTGTGTGATTGCCTCATTAGTGGGGTGAGCTGAGTGGGGGAAAGGTGTGTGACTGCCTCATTAGTGGGGTGAGCTGAGTGGGAGAAAGGTCTGTGACTGCCTCATTAGTGGGGTGAGCTGAGTGGGGGAAAGGTGTGTGACTGCCTCATTAGTGGGGTGAGCTGAGTGGGGGAAAGGTGTGTGACTGCCTCATTAGTGGGGTGAGCTGAGTGGGGGAGGAGGTGTATGACTGCCTCATTAGTGGGGTGAGCTGAGTGGGGGAAAGGTGTGTGACTGCCTCATTAGTGGGGTGAGCTGAGTGGGGGAAAGGTGTGTGACTGCCTGCTTGGTTAGTGGGGGAAGGGGGAGGAGGTCTGTGACTGCCTGCTTGGTTAGTGGGGGAAGGGGAGGACGTCTGTGACTGCCTGCTTGGTTAGTGGGGAAGGGGGAGGAGGTCTGTGACTGCCTGCTTGGTTAGTGGGGGAAGGGGGAGGAGGTGTGTGACTGCCTGCTTGGTTAGTGGGGGAAGGGGGAGGAGGTCGGTGACTGCCTGCTTGGTTAGTGGGGGAAGGGGGAGGAGGTCTGTGACTGCCTGCTTGGTTAGTGGGGAAGGGGGAGGAGGTCTGTGACTGCCTGCTTGGTTAGTGGGGAAGGGGGAGGAGGTCTGTGACTGCCTGCTTGGTTAGTGTGGGAAGGGGGAGGAGGTCTGTGACTGCCTGCTTGGTTAGTGGGGGAAGGGGGAGGAAGTCTGTGACTGCCTGCTTGGTTAGTGGGGAAGGGGGAGGAGGTCTGTGACTGCCTGCTTGGTTAGTGGGGGAAGGGGGAGGAGGTCTGTGACTGCCTGCTTGGTTAGTGGGGGAAGGGGGAGGAGGTCGGTGACTGCCTGCTTGGTTAGTGGGGAAGGGGGAGGAGGTGTGTGACTGCCTGCTTGGTTAGTGGGGAAGGGGGAGGAGGTCTGTGACTGCCTGCTTGGTTAGTGGGGGAAGGGAGAGGAGGTCTGTGACTGCCTGCTTGGTTAGTGGGGGAAGGGGGAGGAGGTCTGTGACTGCCTGCTTGGTTAGTGGGGGAAGGGGGAGGAGGTATGTGACTGCCTGCTTGGTTAGTGGGGGAAGGGGGAGGAGGTCTGTGACTGCCTGCTTGGTTAGTGGGGGAAGGGGAGGAGGTCTGTGACTGCCTGCATGGTTAGTGGGGAAGTGGGAGGAGGTCTGTGACTGCCTGCTTGGTTAGTGGGGGAAGGGGGGAGGAGGTCTGTGACTGCCTGCTTGGTTAGTGGGGAAGTGGGAGGAGGTCTGTGACTGCCTGCTTGGTTAGTGGGGGAAGGGGAGGAGGTCTGTGACTGCCTGCTTGGTTAGTGGGGGAAGGGGGAGGAGGTCTGTGACTGCCTGCTTGGTTAGTGGGGGGAAGGGGGAGGAAGTCTGTGACTGCCTGCTTGGTTAGTGGGGGAAGGGGAGGGAGGTCTGTGACTGCCTGCTTGGTTAGTGGGGGAAGGGGGAGGAGGTCTGTGACTGCCTGCTTGGTTAGTGCGGGAAGGGGCAGGAGGTCTGTGACTGCCTGCTTGGTTAGTGGGGGAAGGGGGAGGTCTGTGACTGCCTGCTTGTTTTGGGGGGAAGGGGCAGGAGGTCTGTGACTGCCTGCTTGGTTAGTGGGGGAAGGGGCAGGAGGTCTGTGACTGCCTGCTTGGTTAGTGCGGGAAGGGGGAGGAGGTCTGTGACTGCCTGCCTTCCAAATCAAATCAAATTTCAGGTGAGTGTTTAATGCAGTCAGGTCGGAGTGTCTGCCTGCTTTGAGGGGTGAGAGAGGGGGAGGATAGGTAAACCAATAACTACAGGGGGGGGAAGGAACCACATGCTCATATTCTATCAGACACTGATCACACCTGTCAATCATCACAATGAAGGATGTTGGTGATACTGAGAATGAGTCCCAAATTGTACCCTATTCCGAATGAAGTACACTACTTTTGATCAGGGCCCTATGGTCAAAGTAGTGCACTACTTTTGATCAGGGCCCTATGGTTAAAATAGTGCACTACTTTTGATCAGAGCCCTATGGTTAAAGTAGTGCACTACTTTTGATCAAATCAAATCAAATCAATCAAATTTTATTTGTCACATACACATGGTTAGCAGATGTTAATGCGAGTGTAGCGAAATGCTTGTGCTTCTAGTTCCGACAATGCAGTGATAACCAACAAGTAATCTAACTAACAATTCCAAAACTACTGTCTTATACACAGTGTAAGGGGATAAGGAATATGTACATAAGGATATATGAATGAGTGATGGTACAGAGCAGCATACAGTAGATGGTATCGAGTACAGTATATACATATGAGATGAGTATGTAGACAAAGTAAACAAAGTGGCATAGTTAAAGTGGCTAGTGACATAAGAATGCAGTCGATGATCTAGAGTACAGTATATACATATACATTATATAAGGTAGCATTGTTTAAAGTGGCTAGTGATATATTTACATCATTTCCCATCAATTCCCATTATTAAAGTGGCTGGAGTTGGGTCAGTGTCAATGACAGTGTGTTGGCAGCAGCCACTCAATGTTAGTGATTGCTGTTTAACAGTCTGATGGCCTTGAGATAGAAGCTGTTTTTCAGTCTCTCGGTCCCAGCTTTGATGCACCTGTACTGACCTCGCCTTCTGGATGATAGCGGGGTGAACAGGCAGTGGTTTGGGTGGTTGATGTCCTTGATGATCTTTATGGCCTTCCTGTAACATCGGGTGGTGTAGGTGTCCTGGAGGGCAGGTAGTTTGCCCCGGTGATGCGTTGTGCAGACCTCACTACCCTCTGGAGAGCCTTACGGTTGAGGGCGGAGCAGTTGCCGTACCAGGCGGTGATACAGCCCGCCAGGATGCTCTCGATTGTGCATCTGTAGAAGTTTGTGAGTGCTTTTGGTGACAAGCCGAATTTCTTCAGCCTACTGAGGTTGAAGAGGCGCTGCTGCGCCTTCTTCACGACGCTGTCAGTGTGAGTGGACCAATTCAGTTTGTCTGTGATGTGTATGCCGAGGAACTTAAAACTTGCTACCCTCTCCACTACTGTTCCATCGATGTGGATAGGGGGGTGTTCCCTCTGCTGTTTCCTGAAGTCCACAATCATCTCCTTAGTTTTGTTGACGTTGAGTGTGAGGATATTTTCCTGACACCACACTCCGAGGGCCCTCACCTCCTCCCTGTAGGCCGTCTCGTCGTTGTTGGTAATCAAGCTTACCACTGTTGTGTCGTCCGCAAACTTGATGATTGAGTTGGAGGCGTGCATGGCCACGCAGTCGTGGGTGAACAGGGAGTACAGGAGAGGGCTCAGAACGCACCCTTGTGGGGCCCCCGTGTTGAGGATCAGCGGGGAGGAGATGTTGTTGCCTACCCTCACCACCTGTGGGCGGCCCGTCAGGAAGTCCAGTACCCAGTTGCACAGGGCGGGGTCGAGACCCAGGGTCTCGAGCTTGATGACGAGCTTGGAGGGTACTATGGTATTGAATGCCGAGCTGTAGTCGATGAACAGCATTCTCACATAGGTATTCCTCTTGTCCAGGTGGGTTAGGCAGTGTGCAGTGTGGTTGAGATTGCATCGTCTGTGGACCTATTTGGGCGGTAAGCAAATTGGAGTGGGTCTAGGGTGTCAGGTAGGGTGGAGGTGATATGGTCCTTGACTAGTCTCTCAAAGCACTTCATGATGACGGAAGTGAGTGCTACGGGGGCGGTAGTCGTTTAGCTCAGTTACCTTAGCTTTCTTGGGAACAGGAACAATGGTGGCCCTCTTGAAGCATGTGGGAACAGCAGACTGGTATAGGGATTGATTGAATATGTCCGTAAACACACCGGCCAGCTGGTCTGCGCATGCTCTGAGGGCGCGGCTGGGGATGCCGTCTGGGCCTGCAGCCTTGCGAGGGTTAACACGTTTAAATGTCTTACTCACCTCGGCTGCAGTGAAGGAGAGACTGCATGTTTTCGTTGCAGGCAGTGTCAGTGGCACTGTATTGTCCTCAAAGCGGGCAAAAAGTGATTTAGTCTGCCTGGGAGCAAGACATCCTGGTCCGTGACTGGGCTGGGTTTCTTCTTGTAGTCCGTGATTGACTGTAGACCCTGCCACATGCCTCTTGTGTCTGAGCCATTGAATTGAGATTCCACTTTGTCTCTGTACTGACGCTTAGCTTGTTTAATAGCCTTGCGGAGGGAATAGCTGCATTGTTTATATTCGGACATATTACCAGACACCTTGCCCTGATTAAAAGCAGTGGTTCGCGCTTTCAGTTTCACGCGAATGCTGCCATCAATCCACGGTTTCTGGTTTGGGAATGTTTTTATCGTTGCTATGGGAACGACATCTTCGACGCACGTTCTAATGAACTCGCACACCGAATCAGCGTATTCGTCAATATTTCCATCTGACGCAATACGAAACATGTCCCAGTCCACGTGATGGAAGCAGTCTTGGAGTGTGGAGTCAGCTTGGTCTGACCAGCGTTGGACAGACCTCAGCGTGGGAGCCTCTTGTTTAAGTTTCTGCCTGTAGGCAGGGATCAGCAAAATGGAGTCGTGGTCAGCTTTTCCGAAAGGGGGCGGGGCAGGGCCTTATATGCGTCGCGGAAGTTAGAGTAACAATGATCCAAGGTTTTACCACCCCTGGTTGCGCAATCGATATGCTGGTAAAATTTAGGGAGTCTTGTTTTCAGATTAGCTTTGTTAAAATCCCCAGCTACAATGAATGCAGCCTCCGGATAAATGGTTTCCAGTTTGCAAAGAGTTAAATAAAGTTCGTTCAGAGCCATCGATGTGTCTGCTTGGGGGATATATACGGCTGTGATTATAATCGAGGAGAATTCTCTTGGAAGATAATGCGGTCTACATTTGATTGTGAGGAATTCTAAATCAGGTGAACAGAAGGATTTGAGTTCCTGTATGTTTCCTTCATCACACCATGTCTCGTTAGTCATGAGGCATACGCCCCCGCCACTCTTCTTACCAGAAAGATGTTTGTTTCTGTCGGCGCGATGCGTGGTGAAACCCGTTGGCTGCACCGCCTCGGATTGCGTCTTCCCAGTTAGCCATGTTTCTGTGAAGCAGAGAACGTTGCAGTCTCTGATGTCCCTCTGGAATGCTACTCTTGCTCGGATTTCGTCAACCTTGTTTTCAAGAGACTCATCAGAGCCCTATGGTCAAAGTAGTGCACTACGGACACTGACAAACATTTATATCAGAATCTATCATATTTGATCTCCAGTACCTGCTCAAAACCATGTGATGTGTGTGTGTGTGTGTGTTCTCTTTTCCTACAGACTCACCTTTCTGTATATGTAATTCTGCACTGGGTGTTACCCAAAGAACAGCATGGGATGCAACAATGGGATTGAGCAGTGTTTAAAAAAAATTATGTTTTCATTGTGATTAGATTAGTGCACTCCTATAATGTAATGTTTGTCATTACACAAGAACATTATGTGTTGCAGTTACGTTAAACTGTGACCTGCTGTTTTAAGCTAAATATCTAATCTTGTGTTTAGTGTTTTTGGAGCCGTCGAGTAATTGCTGGTGAGGTAGAATGGTTGATGGGGTTAGCTAGACAAACTCTAGCTCTCCTGGAAGTTGCCCAAAGTGCACAATCAAACCTGTGCTTTCTGTTTTTGAGGAGGACCACACAAAATGTTGTTATCCCAGAGGCAGTGGTAATGTATCTGGTTAGATAGGCTGTATCTCATTGGTTAGATAGGCTATATTATTATATCAAAACTAGTGCACTATAGGGGATACGGCGCCATATGGAACATAGCCATAGAAGGTGAACAGCTTAGGTCTTGATGAACAGCTCAGGTCTCGATGAACAGCTCAGGTCTCGATGAACAGCTGAGGTCTCGAGGAACAGCTGAGCGTTAGAATCAGGTGTGGTAGCACTGGGCTCGAATAAAATATGCATAACCCTGTGGCTGGTCAATAGCAATTATGGTAACTCCTGATATAAACACGGTGACAAATGAGAAACTGCTGAGAAACACTAGACAACTACAATTTTTATTTTAAGAATTCATATTTACAAATCTTACATTGCACAGGTGCTCTAAATTCTTCAGCTACAAATGTTCTTAGCAATGATGTACACAGTTGTCCAAATCCAGTAAAAGAGCACACATTACCACAGTGATGAAAAAGTACCCAAAAGTCCTACTTGAGTAAAAGTGAAAGTCACCCAGTAAAATACTGCTTGAGTAAAAGTCTAAAAGTATTTGGTTTTAAATATACTTAAATATTAAAAGTAAATGTAATCGCTAAAATATACTTAGTATCAAAAGTAAAAAATAATTTCCAATTCCTGATACTGTATTAAGCAAGCACAATTTTCTTGTTTTAAACATTTACGGACAGCCAGGGGCACACTTCAACACTCAGACATCATTTAACAAACTAAGCATTTGTGTTTAGTGAGTCTGCCATATCAGAGGCAGTAGGGATGACCAGGGATGTTCTCTTGATAAGTGCGTGAATTAGACAATTTTACTGTCCTGCTATGTACTCAAATCAAATCAAATCAAATGTTATTTGTCACATACACATGGTTAGCAGATGTTAATGCGAGTGTAGCGAAATGCTTGTGCTTCTAGTTCCGACAATGATGTAATAACCAACAAGTAATCTAACTAACAATTCCAAAACTACTGTCTTATACACAGTGTAAGGGGATAAAGAATATGTACATAAAGATATATGAATGAGTGATGGTACAGAGCAGCATAGGCAAGATACAGTAGATGGTATCGAGTACAGTATATACATATGAGATGAGTACTTGAGATGACTCAAGTGTAACTATTACTTTTGGGTGTCAGGGAAAATATATGGAGTAAAAAGTACATTCTTTTCTTTATGAATGTAGTGGAATAAAAGTAAAAGTTGTCCAAAATATAAATAGTAAAGTACACATACTCCCAAAAAATACTTAGGTAATACTTTAAAATGTATTCTTACTTAAGTACTTTACACTACTGCATTCCCACATTTAGTATACATTTTAAAACAGATGGGAGTACTCAGATTTAGAACAGAACATAGATAAGTGCTACTGATGGTGTGCGATGTACTGTGTGCATCAGTGGCGGTCAGTGCCGTTTAAGATGAGGGAGGAAAAAAATGTATGAGTATGGCCTTTTTTTCTATTACAGCATATTGGATGACTGTCATTCATCTTATATTCACCCAACTCAATGTAACAGCGATAGGTTTAGGCTGCTACATGGTACTCAAATGTTCCCTATACCCATAATAATGAGGTTGCTACAACCAAGCCTACGAATGAAAGTCCACAATGTAGGTGATCAGGTCGAGATAAATTAGAGTAATCTTGGTGACAGACAGTGACACATTCAATACCGCCTTGCACACTCTTGCCTGCATCTAGCTGATCTAAGTTGCAATCATTACTCCAACAGTTGCAAACAAGTTTCTATTGGACAAATCAGGTACATTAATCCTGTTTCGTTCCATTTACTTTTTTGTTTAAGAAACATTTTTCAACTGAATCGGAGGAATGAATACATCCGTGATCACGCGCAAATACAGAACTAGCAGCCACATATACACCGCATGATCACTTGTATATATAATTCCATCTGGCAACTACAATCTCTCCTCCTCTCACCTTTTTCCTTCACTTGTGGACTTCAGTGCACAATACAACAGCTGTCTGTGACCAGGCGAAAGAACCTTCCAAGCTACAAGGACTAACGTGTTAGTAACCCAATCATGCAGTACAGTGTACAGCAGGCAGTCTAGCAGTTACACCGGTGTGCCCCGGTGGCAATAAATTAAAAATGTAAATAGTCGGGTGGCCATTTGATTAATTGTTCAGCAGTCTGATGGCTTGGGGGTAGAAGCTGTCATAGACTTGGTGCTCCGGTACTAGCTAAAGTACCTGGTGTTTGAGTAGGCTAAACTAGCTAGCTGCATTTGCTAGTTAAGTAAGTGAAAATAAAACATCTCTTTCTTGCTTCTCCTTAATTTTGAAAGAAATTAATTTGTTCAAAACTGTTCAACTATTGTCCTTCTCTCTCTTTGAATCAACTACTCACTACATTTTATGCGCTGCAGTGCTAACTAGCTGTAGCTTATGCTTTCAGTACTATATTTATTCTCTGAACCTTTGATTGGGTAGACAACATGTCAGTTCATGCTGCAACAGCTCTGATAGGTTGGAGGATGTTCTCTGGAAGTTATCATAAATACTGTGTAAGTATATGGAAGGGGGTGAGAACCAAGAACCTGCCAGATTTTGTATAGAAGTTAATGTAACAAGAGGAGGACGGAAGCTAGCTGTCCTCCGGCTACACCATGGTGCTACCCTACAGACTTCTGTTGAAGCTATTGTAGAGCTTCATTGCAAAACAGTGGGTTTTGATCAATTATTTGTTGATGTGAACTTTTTTAATGTTTCACTATATTCATTTTTCTTAAATTCACTGAGAAGGGTGGTCCTCCCCTTTTTCCTCTGAGGAGCCTCCACCGGTGTGCATATGAATTAATAAGTCGTTTGTTAGCTCCAGGTGAGCCAGCTTGACACATTTCTTAGCTTCTCAAATGACAGAAAGTGGCACCTCTAAAGGAGAAACTTTTACAACCTTCTTTTAATTTTTATTTATTTATTTCACCTTTATTTAACCAGGTAGGCTAGTTCTCATTTGCAACTGTGACCTGGCCAAGATAAAGCATAGCAATTCGACACATACAACAACACAGAGTTACACATGGAATAAACAAAACATAGTCAATCATGTGTAACTTATCGCATGCATTACTACCATAGGGATGGTGTGCATCTGACAGATGAGGGCAACTACTTCTTCCTTGAGAGTTTAAGAGCTGGTCTCTCCACCATTCTCTCCTCTATAGCAGAAAGACACGCTCACTAGTGCTAGTACACGTCATACTCCCTGTCCCTTGCCACTCAACGACACCCAACGAACCCAAAGCCTCTTTTAAGAGACACCTAATAAATTACAATAAGCACACACTGTGCGTGCGTGTGCACGCCAGTGTGTGTGTGTTTCGGGAAAGGGGTGTCAAAAACATACATATACATGAAAGAGAAGGGTCAAAATATCCCTGAACCCAGGACCGTCAAATCCCAGGGCGGTGATGCTAACCGCTAAGCTATGAAATGGCAAAAGGGTTGTTTTTTGAACGAGTTAAGACTTACTATGTGAGCTAAGATACTCAACAACTATGCCGTTTGACAAAGTTCCCCAGCATATTGTAGGTTAATTAATTACACGAAATGATTAATCTGCTGTTTCAGAGGTTTTTAAGCTCGAGACCCAAGTGAGAAATGTAGTGTCCTCGAAACGACCGAGATTATGTCAACTTGACATTACTTAAATGGACGGTCTGGTGATGACGGCGCATGTTCGTTCCAAAATATTTTTGTTAATTGCTCAGTACTGATTGAACGTTTATATCCTTGGAAAACCCCCCAAAACAAAGTCGAGTTTAAAACAGTTACATTTTATGACATAGCTAACCAAGTTAGCAAGAAATTATCATTATGATGCTGCTTTGTGTGCAACCTGCTTCGTGTGCAACCTGCACCCTTGCTACTTTTAGCTTTTGGTTGAAAAGTAACTTGACACAATTTGGATAAAAATAACAATAATTGAGATGTTAAAATGTTACATAGAAAGGGCTCATTTTGAATGAGTTAAACGCACCGACTGTGGAAAGTGCAACAGGGTCTTCAGTTTATTCATTACCGAGGCCCAAATGAAAAGAGTTCAGCCAGCTTGTACACGTCACTTTCTAAGCATGAGTAGGCTCTACACGCCAGCTCTTGAAGCCAGCAGTGATCGTATAGCGGTTAGTACTCTGAGTTGTGGCCTCAGCAACCCCGGTCCAAATCCGGGTCACCGAACTGCAATGTCATTTCAAAAGGGTTGTATTTTGAACGAGATCAAACTTACTGTGTAAGCGAAGAAACTCAACAACTGTGCTATTTGACCAAGACCCCAATTCATGGTAGGTTAATTACCTACATTATTACATTATCTCCTGTGTTAGAGGATTTTAACATTTTCAAGCTCGACACCCAAATGTGAATTGTAGTGTCATCGAACAACCAAAATAATAAAGAAATAATGTATGATTCTGAATGTTTACTGATATCTTGCGACCCACCTATCACATGTTAATAACCGCTTTGGGTCCAAAATCGTTGTTTAAGTATCCATGTCAGAGGTTCTTGAGTTTATTCATCTCGAGACCAAATGAAAATTGTACTGTCCTCGAATGACCATAATTAAGAAGAAATAGTATGCGATTACAAATGTTTACTGATATCTCGCTACCCACCTTTCACATGCTCAGGCCCACTTTGGGACCCAAAACATAGCTTAAGAAACCCTGTTGCTTGACAATTGAAGGTGTCCGTATCGCTTCCAATATTAGTAAATTACATTTGTTTTGTGACGTGTTTTTGCTAGACAGAGATATGGGTTAAATGAATGAGACTGGTTTGATTCAAATAGGTGTGGGAGTTATTATCTGCAATAGATGGCATATACATGCGTGCTGTGGCTTAGTTGGTTAAAGCGCCTGTCTAGTAAAGTGGAGAGGAGAGAAGATGTGAGGAGGATGCAATTGAGATACTCCAATATTACGGAAAAAGGGCACTTTTTGAACGTGTAAAGCTCGACTGTTTTAATTAAAAATTTAAAAATTTAAATGAATTAATTGTCTGTGTCTCCTGGGAAAGAGGGATAAGATAGTTTTTCAAACAGATAAGAATGTTTTGGTTGGATTCCATTAGTGGAGAAAAGTATATCCTTTAGACAGGTTGGAATGTAGTTTATGAGGGGAGTGAAACTATCTCCAGGACTGAATACTAAGCCATTGTAAGGCTGGGAGAGGGTGTGAAACTGATGACGTCATTTTATGTTCACTTTCTTTAAAATGTAATGTTCTTTGTATTTTGTGTCAGTACTCATCAAGAATAAATGCTGAACTTGTTTTTAAGACTGGTCTCTTGCTAATTCATGCAAATGATAAACTTACAACTTATTATGAATTAGAAATGAGTGTGAATTGAATTGGTTTTGGCAACAAAACATAAAGGGATTTAGAATTCCTCTATCAGTAGATTAATCAGTTAATGTAAATCATTAGAGAGGGAGAGAGATAGAAACAGCAAGAGAGAAGAAAGAAAATGGGAGTCAGATGTGAGTGAGCATAAATTAGTCCTTCATTAAAACTATTTCAAACACTCAGTCTCTCCCAATCTCCTCTCTCTCTCTCTCTCTCTCTCTCTGAGAGACATTGATGTTGGTCTATTTGCATTGCGTGCCCCCCCCACGGGCTATCTGCATTGTGTCCCGCCACCCACCTCCCACCAACCCCGCTTTTACGCTACCGCTACTCTCTGTTCATCAATAATGCATAGTCACTTTAACCATATCTACATGTACATACTACCTCAATCAGCCTGACTAACCGGTGTCTGTATGTAGCCTCGCTACTTTTAATGCCTTGCTACTGTATATAGCCTGTCTTTTTACTGTTGTTTTATTTCTTTACTTACCTATTGTTCACCTAACACCTTTTTTGCACTATTGGTTAGAGCCTGTAAGTAAACATTTCACTCCAAGGTCTACACCTGTTGTATTTGGCGCAAGTGACAAATAAACTTTGATTTGATTTAATTTAGAACCATATCCCTCCGCAAAGAACAATTTTTTTTCAGAATGCAGGGGGACCTCCACACCAACATTAATGTCTCTCAGAGGGAGAGAGAGCCTTAATTAATTAATTAGTCCTTAATTAAAACCATTTCAAACATTCTCTCTCCTTTTTCCCTCTCTGTCTCTCCCAATCTGAGACATTGATGTTGACATTCTGAAAGGGTCCAGCTATATTTACATATTGCAGATGGTAATAATATTTACACTATTCTGTTGATTATTATTCTGATTGAGTGCAAGCGGGGGATTGTACTGCATTCACAGGACAGCAAAGCCAATTTCCCTTTAATTTGATATGAAACAAGCTACAGCCAGGGAAATAAGAGATATCTGCTATTTCAAGCGATCCTTTTTCATGCTTGTGGGTTTCATGTTTTCATGGAAACCAAAGAGGGGAGGTCAAGAATATGAATGCCAGCGTATCAAGAGTAAGTGCAACTCTGAAATAGCAACGATACTATGAAATATACAACACTCTTTCAATGTCAATGAAGGAAAAGTAATCCATTTCCTATGGTCTGTATGACTGGAGGAGTAGGTGCTAGGCCTTTCTGTTATGATTCTGTTCTCCTGTACTTCTTGCTGTCCTACAATATTAAAGGCTGACATTCTCTGTAATAATTCTGCTATTTTAATCAAAACAACAAAATAACAATACTACAGCTCACATTCACACACACACACACACACACACACACACACACACACACACACACACACACACACACACACACACACTCAATATAACGTAACTATATCACCTAGTACCAAGGATCACCAGCCTACACAACATTAAATACAACTTTTGAAATATGACTCAAAGCAGCACAACATCCCTTCTACAGTGTACCAGCAGAAACAACATGTTTGACCTAGATTTCTCTCTCTCTCACGCACACGCACACACACATGCACACACACACACACATACGCACACACACACACATGTATGCACGCAAACACATGCACACACACTCATACAAAAACACACACTTGTCAAAATCCCTGCTTTCTAAAGCATCTTTTGAAAGAGGAATCGGGTCAAGTGATTGCAGCAGCCAAGTTGCACCCGGTTTTAGAACTCAGCTGAAAAGTTGTCAGAAATACTACAACGTTGGTTTTTATTTTGGCAGAAATGTTCACGTGAGACAGTTTAATTGAAAATAATTAATTAAAAACTGTTTTTCCTACAAACTTCCTCAGTCCAAATTAATCTAAGTCTAATAGTCACCTCATGGATGCTTGTAGCCTGGTTTTAATCCAAAGTCTAGGTTTGGGCAAAATTCTGATGACCCTAATGTTAATGACCCTGTCAAAAATACGGTGTAGATGATCTCAGTAATGGCCAGAAGCATCATGAGGAGAGGCAGGGAGTGTGTTTGTAACGCTGGGTGAGTGATGAGTGAGGAGTCAAATGCAGAGAGCGAAGTGAACGGGAAAAACGCTTTAATGTCCTTCAAAACGTAACAGGTCCAAACATGGGTGAGTGCCCTAAAACACTGGCGCTAAACAAACCCAAAACCTAGTTACAAACACTGGACAGCGAAACCCCAAAACAAACACGATACATCACCAAACATAACAAACCAACAAGCCGCACAAACAGCAGAACGAACTTAAATAACACCATCCCAAACCCCAACAAGGAACAGGTGAAAACAATTAGACAAAAACAAACGAAAAGGAAAAAGGGATCGGTGGCAGCTAGTAGACCACCGAGCGCCACCCGAACAGGAAGGGGAGCCACCTTCAGTGGCAGCTAGTAGACCACCGAGCGCCACCCGAACAGGAAGGGGAGCCACCTTCAGTGGCAGCTAGTAGACCACCGAGCGCCACCCGAACAGGAAGGGGAGCCACCTTCAGTGGCAGCTAGTAGACCACCGAGCGCCACCCGAACAGGAAGGGAGCCACCTTCAGTGGCAGCTAGTAGACCACCGAGCGCCACCCGAACAGGAAGGGGAGCCACCTTCAGTGGCAGCTAATAGACCACCGAGCGCCACCCGAACAGGAAGGGGAGCCACCTTCAGTGGCAGCTAATAGACCACCGAGCGCCACCCGAACAGGAAGGGGAGCCACCTTCAGTGGCAGCTAGTAGACCACCGAGCGCCACCCGAACAGGAAGGGGAGCCACCTTCAGTGGCAGCTAGTAGACCACCGAGCGCCACCCGAACAGGAAGGGGAGCCACCTTCAGTGGCAGCTAGTAGACCACCGAGCGCCACCCGAACAGGAAGGGGAGCCACCTTCGGTGGTATTCGTGACAGTGTTGTGATCCTCCAATCATTGGTGTGATATTGTCTTAAATACTGCATATGAATTATACTGAGATTTGAGTTTAACATTGAGCTTCTTACAATACATACATTTGACAGGGTTTTCACCATCCATAGGGACAGGAGCTTTTCTAAACCATATCACATGATTAGAAAAACTGTCCTCATCATTTTTTAACTATGCAAATCAGTTTAGAACAAATTCTTACTTACAATGACAGCCTAGGAACAGGGGGTTTAATTGCCTTGTTCAGGTGCAAAACAACAGATTTTTACTTGGTCAGCTTAGGGATTTGATTTAGCAACCATTCAGTTTCCTGGCCCAAGGCTCTTACCACTAGGCTACCTGCCACCCCGCAACCCATCAGAGCCCATACAAAACCTTAGAACAACTAATTAATCTGTCATAACCTCTGTCATACCCGAAAGGGTCTGGATTTAAACGTGGTTAGGTTACCAAATCACAAAAAAAAATAATTTTACCCCAACAATCTGGGACATGTGGTGCCAGATCTAACTACATGACTACAGAGTTATTTTATTTAAAATGACTTTAAATTACATTATTATAAAAAATATACTATGAAGCTAGAAGATTAGATATTCGATTATGAAATTATTTTCTAAGAAAATTGGTGAAAATCACAATACATTTTTTTTTTTTTAAAGCTAGTTGTCCATTTTGTTAACTGTAGCAAATGGTAGTATTATTAAAGGGAATGAGATTAAGGGTTATTTATTTGTGTCATATATTTGTGGCCATGTGTTGCTTCTATGGAACTAAATAATCAAAGTCATAATTTCTCTGTGACCTCGGTTGCAGGGATTTGTTTTTGGGAGGTGCCCGTTTGAGCTCATGCCCCCTAAAATGTCTGTGCACGACTCTGCTGCGTGGGTCAAACATGAAATGTCAATGTGTCATGTATGATCAAGCCATTAACCTTGATATTTACAAAAAGCTGAAAAATTGTTAGTATTGCTAACTCTGTCTCTCTCTCTCTCTCTCTCTCTCTCTCTCTCTCTCTCTCTCTCTCTCTCTCTCTCTCTCTCACCCCCTCTCTCTCCCTGTCTTTGCCTCCCTCCCTCCCGCTCTCTCTGTTTCTAGTTGGAATCCATGAGCTGTGTGTTCTACAGCTTAGAATTGTTTACACACGGATATAATTTGTAAATGGTGTTTCATGAAGCTTAGGCTTTCCCTGGGGAACTGCGCCAGGAGGCCCATGGCAGGGTACAGAGAAAGAGCTGCGCCATGAGGCCCATGGTAGGGTTCAGAGAAAGAGCTGCGTCATGAGGCCCATGGCAGGGTTCAGAGAAAGAGCTGCGCCATGAGGCCCATGGCAGGGTTCAGTGAAAGAGCTGCGTCAGGGGATCTAACATTACTCTAACATGAACTGGCCCTCCTCCAACTGTCTCAATCTCTCACACACACGCATGCATGCACGAACAGAAACACATTTTAAATACTATATTTGAATCTACAAATCACATTACAATCGAGAAGGATTTAAACATTTCATAGGTCATGGATACAGTATATGGACACTTATGGATACAGAAAGCACCTTCTTCTCCATGTTGCAAAACTGCCCAGGACAGCTGACATGGAGCAGTACCTTGCCAGCTCCTATGCAGGCCTGCAATCTGAAGGTTACATACTGTCAGCCTATGTACATGGCAGAGACTCCCAAATATCAGCACTACAAGATTGCACTGATAAGGAAGACTGTTTAGGCGTGACACGAGGGGCTGGTATTTCAAAGACTTGTCAGCAAAGGCCTGCTCCATGTAAGAGTCAAAATAACAAACCACTTTCAAAATGAGCACCACACATACACACACAGGCCTCCCTCCTCTACCCAACCGGCATGGGAACCACACAATCCCAGAGAATAAGGAGGATTAATTTTAACTAGAGGGGTACAACGGAACATAATCCACCTGAATCCTGTCAACTAGCTAGAGGGGTACAACGGAACATAATCCACCTGAATCCTGTCAACCATGTTGTGAGGTACAACGGAACATAATCCACCTGAATCCTGTCAACCATGTTGTGAGGTACAACGGAACATAATCCACCTGAATCCTGTCAACCATGTTGTGAGGTACAACGGAACATAATCCACCTGAATCCTGTCAACTAGCTAGAGGGGTACAACGGAACATAATCCACCTGAATCCTGTCAACCATGTTGTGAGGTACAACGGAACATAATCCACCTGAATCCTGTCAACCATGTTGTGGGGTACAACGGAACATAATCCACCTGAATCCTGTCAACTAGCTAGAGGGGTACAACGGAACATAATCCACCTGAATCCTGTCAACCATGTTGTGAGGTACAACGGAACATAATCCACCTGAATCCTGTCAACCATGTTGTGAGGTACAACGGAACATAATCCACCTGAATCCTGTCAACCATGTTGTGAGGTACAACGGAACATAATCCACCTGAATCCTGTCAACCATGTTGTGAGGTACAACGGAACATAATCCACCTGAATCCTGTCAACTAGCTAGAGGGGTACAACGGAACATAATCCACCTGAATCCTGTCAACTAGCTAGAGGGGTACAACGGAACATAATCCACCTGAATCCTGTCAACCATGTTGTGAGGTACAACGGAACATAATCCACCTGAATCCTGTCAACCATGTTGTGAGGTACAACAGAACATAATCCACCTGAATCCTGTCAACCATGTTGTGAGGTACAACGGAACATAATCCACCTGAATCCTGTCAACCATGTTGTGAGGTACAACGGAACATAATCCACCTGAATCCTGTCAACCATGTTGTGAGGTACAACAGAACATAATCCACCTGAATCCTGTCAACTAGCTAGAGGGGTACAACGGAACATAATCCACCTGAATCCTGTCAACCATGTTGTGAGGTACAACGGAACATAATCCACCTGAATCCTGTCAACCATGTTGTGAGGTACAACGGAACATAATCCACCTGAATCCTGTCAACCATGTTGTGAGGTACAACGGAACATAATCCACCTGAATCCTGTCAACTAGCTAGAGGGGTACAACGGAACATAATCCACCTGAATCCTGTCAACCATGTTGTGGGGTACAACAGAACATAATCCACCTGAATCCTGTCAACTAGCTAGAGGGGTACAACGGAACATAATCCACCTGAATCCTGTCAACCATGTTGTGAGGTACAACAGAACATAATCCACCTGAATCCTGTCAACTAGCTAGAGGGGTACAACAGAACATAATCCACCTGACTCCTGTCAACCATGTTGTGGGGGACAATGGAACATAATTCCTTGGAAAGATCATAAAGGGAATGACCAATGAGCCAAATGAATGATGAAGGAACTCAATGATAAACAACAACTACGTCACTGGAAAATATCTAGTGAGTGGACAAAGGCCTGTGTCCTAAATGGCCCACTATTCCCTATGGAGTGCACTACTTTTCACCAGGGCCTGGAGGGAATAGGGAATGGTGATTGTGCTGTAGATAAACAACATACCCACAGTAACAGATTCAGTGAAGCATCTGTGTGAAAACTAGGAAGCCATAACTACATGATGCCAACTGGCTTGCTGAGAGACCAGCTGTTGATACTCCATTTTCACATTGTCAGCACCAGCCCAGCGCCAGATATCTCTTTGATTAGTGGTTGATACCCACACAATTGTGTGTGTGTGTGTGTGTGTGTGTGTGTGAGTGAGTGAGTGAGTAGTTGTTGATTTCCAGGACCCAGCAGGGGAGGTCACGGTGTCAGGTCTAGAGCAGTGTTTTCACAAACTCAGTCCTTGGAACCCCAAGGGGTGCACGTTTTGGATTTTGCCCTAGCACTACACCACTGATTCAAATAATCAACTAATCATCAAGCAAAAAAACAAAACATTGACTCCTTGGGGTTTCTCTCTCTCTGTCTCTCTGTCTCTCTGTCTCTCTCTCTCTCTCTCTCTCTCTCTCTCTCTCTCTCTGTCTCTCTCTCTCTCTCTCTCTCTCTCTCTCTCTCTCTCTCTCTCTCTCCCCTCTCTCTCTCTCTGTCTCTCTGTCTCTCTGTCTCTCTCTCTCTCTCTCTGTCTCTCTGTCTCTCTGTCTCTCTCTCTCTCTCTCTCTCTCTCTCTCCCTGTCTCTCTCTCTCAATTAATTCAATATACTTTATCGACATGGTAAGTAAAACACTTCCATTGTCAAAGTAAATATATAACAACAACAGTCCAGTAATACAGGAATATTCTAGACTAGTAATAATGATGATATTAATCAACAATTACAACAAACATTTAGAAAAGGATAATATTAATAATCACACTATATTTTCTACTTGCTGTCCCTCAGTTTACACACATCTCGGTTGTATTTATAGTGGCGTTTGTTCTTCACTGGTTGCCCTTTTTCTTGTGGCAACATGTCACAAATCCAGCTGCTGTGATGGCACACTGTTGTATTTCACCCAATCCATATGGGAGTTTATCAAAATTGGGTTTGTTTTCGAATTCTTTGTGGATCTGTGTAATCTGAGGGAAATATGTGTCTCTAATATGGTCATTCATTTGGCGAGAGGTTATGAAGTACAGCTTATTTTCCACCTCATTTTGTGGGCAGTGTGCACATAGCCTGTCTTCTCTTGAGAGCCAGGTCTACCTACGGCGGCCTATCTCAATAGCAAGGCTATGCTCACTGAGTCTGTACATAGTCAAAGCTTTCCTTAAGTTTGGGTCAGTCACGGTTGTCCGGTATTCTGCCACTGTGTACTCTCTGTTTCGGGTCAAATAGCATTCTAGGTTGCTCTGTATTTTTGTTAATTCTTTCCAATGTGTCAAGTAATTATCTATTTCTTTCTCATTATTTTGTTGGTTCTAATTGTGTTGCTGCCTGGGGCTCTGTTTGTGTTTGTGAACAGAGCCCCAGGACCAGCTTGCTTAAGGGACTCTTCTCCAGGTTCATCTCTCTGTAGGTGATTGCTTTGCTATGGAAGGTTTGGGAATCGCTTCCTTTTAGGCGGTTGTAGAATTTAACGTCTCCTTTCTCTCTCTGTCTAGCTCTCTCTAACTCTCTCTTTCTCTCTATTTATCTCTCTCAAGAGGCGTCCCTCTACCAGAAGTCTACAGGCTACAGATAACAGCTCTGTATAAAGACCTCTCACCAGGCTGACAATATGTCCCACAGCACATTAGACTCTGAAGTCTCCACAGTCTTGTAAAGTTAATGTTGATTCATAACAAAGTATGCCAGCCTGACTGTTTTCACAAATTGTCATATGGGCCCTGGTCAATAGTAGCGTGCTATGAAGGGTCTAGGGTACCATTGGATCACACCGCTGTCTCTACAAGCAAAAATGATGCTGCAATAGATAGCTGCCGTTTTACGGGCTCCTGGCCAATTCTGTGTTTTTGTTTGCTTTTCTTTCTTCTTTCTTCTTTTTTGTGCATAATGTTTCCGCCATCATTTCATATGACCGATATATTCTATCAAGAACTGTCATTTCCTATGTTTCTCTGAGTCGTGGCTGAACAAGGACAATATACATCTAGTTGGTTTTTCTAGGCGTTGACAGGATCAAACAGTAGCCTCGGGTAAGGGGGAGGTTTGTGTCTCTTTGATAACAACAGCTGCCAACCCGCGAGACTATAATCTATCAGTTATGACAGACACTTCAAAACATACTTCCCTTTGAAATCTGTTTTCCCATGTATGAATCTGTTCTTCAGTGAGTTTCTATGGGCTAATAGCATCAAATAATTTTGTTCTATATTTGTTTTTATATCGAAATGATCCTTGGTATGACCGTGATCCTTGGTATGACCGTGATCCTTGGTATGACAGTACAATAAAAAACTATGAGCTACACATCAAATCCAATACAATTGTATCCGTCACATGCTTGGTAAACAACAGGTGTAGACTAACAGTGACATGCTTACTTCACGGCCACTTCCCAACAATTGAAGAGAGAAAGAAAATAGAGACATAATAGAAAAGTTATTACACATAATAATAATAATAATAATAATAATAATAAAAGTAAAAATAAATACGCGATGAGTAACGATAACTTGGCTATATACAGTACACGGGGTACCTGTACCGAGTCAATGTGCAGGGATACAAGGTAATTGACGGAGATAGTGGATGTACAATGCCCTCACACTGTACATCCAAGTATTCACACTTTTCCACATTATGTTGCATTACAGCCAGAATTAATTTGCATGGACTAATTTTTCTCTGTGCAATAATAGTGTTTAACATGGTTTTTCAATGACTACCTCATCTCTGTACCCCACACATACAATTATCTGTAAGGTCTATCTGTAAGGTCCCTCAGTTGAGCAGTGAATTTCACGCACAGATTCAACCACAAGACTAGGGATGTTTTCCAATGCCTTGAAAAGAAGGGCACCTATTGGTTGATGTGTAAAACAAAATAGACATTGAATATCCCTTTGAGCATGGTGAAGTTATTAATTACCCTATAGATGGTGTATCAATTCACCCCGTCGACTACAAAGATACAGGCGTCCTTCTTAACTCAATTGCCGGAGAGGATGGAAACCGCTCAGGGAGTTCATCATGAGGACAATGGTGACTCTAAAATAATTACATAGTTTAATGGCTGTGATAGGAGAAAACTGAGGATGGATCAACAACAATGTAGTTACTCAACAATACTAACCTAATTGATAGAAAAGAAGGAAGCCTGAACAGAATAAAAATATTCCAAAACATGCATCCTGTTTTCAATAAGGCACTAAAGTACTACTGCTAAAAATGTGGCAAGCAGTTAACTTTCTGTCCTTTATGCAAAGTGTTATGTTTGGGGAAAATCCAATACAACACATTACTGAGTACCTCTCTTCAAATGTTCAAGCATAGTGGTGGCTGCATCATGTTATGGGTATGCTTGTAATTGTTAAGGACTGGGGAGTTTTTCAGGATAAAAATAAACTGAACGGAGCTAAACACAGGTAAAATCCTAGAGGATTTTTTAAATTCTGGCTGTAACACAACAAAATACGGATAAGTCAAGGGGTATGAATGCTTTCTGGAGGCACTGTACATTTAACTAGGAATAAAATGACTATGCAACAGGATAGACATCAAACAGTAGCAGAAGCAAATGTGATGACCAAAAAAAGGTCAACGCATATAGTCCAGGTAGCTATGGTAACTAATTTAACAAACGTTTTAGCAGTCTTATGGCTTGGGAGTAGAAGCGGTTCAGTGTCCTGATGTTTCCAAACTTGGCACATTGTTACAACTTAACGTGCAGTAGCGCAAAGAACAACCTATGACTTGGGTGGCTGGAGTCTTTGAAAAGTAGTAGGGCCTTCCTCTCACACTGCCTGGTATAGAGGTCCTGGATGATCTACTTGTCCGTACGCACTACCCTCTGTAGTGCCTTGCGGTCGGATGCCATGCAGTTGCCATACCAAACAGTGATGCAGCCAGTCAATATGCTCTCAAAGGTGCAGCTGTAGAAGAGGATCTGGGAATCTGGGGGCCCATGCCAAATCTTTTCAGCTTCCTGAGGGGGAAGAGGCGCTGTCGTGCCCTCTTCACTACTGTGTTGGTGTGTGAGGATCATGATAGATACTTACTGATGTGGACACCGAGGACCTTGAAGCTCTCGAACTGCTCCACTGCAGCCCCGTCAATGTGAATGGGGGCGTGCCCGGCCCTCCGTTTCCTGTAGTCCACGATCAGCTCCTTTGTCTTGCTGACGTTGAGGGAGAGATTGTTATCCTGGCACCACACTGCCAGGTCACTGACCTCCTCTCTATAGGCTGCCTCATCATTGTCGGTGATCAGGCCTTCCACCGTCGTGGCGTCAACAAACTTAATGATGGTTTTTGGTGTTGTATGTGGCCACGCAGCTGTTGGTGAAGAGGGAGGGGACTAAGAATACACCCCTAAGGGTCCTTAGATTTCAGGGTCAGCGTGGCGGGTATGTTATTGCTTACCCTCACCACCTGGGGGCGGCCCGTCAGGATGTCCAGGATCCAGTTGAAGAGGGAGGTGTTCAGTCCCATGGAACTTTGCTTAGTGATGAGCTTAAAGGGCAATAGGGTTTTGAACGGTGAGCTGAACAACATTCTCACGTAGGTTTTCCTTTTGTCCAGGTGAGAGAGGGCAGTGTGAAGTGCAATAGAGATTGCGTCATCTGTAGATCTGTTGGGGCGGTATGTGAATTGGAGTGGGCCCAGGGTATCTGGGATCATGGTGTTGATGTGAGCCATGACCAGCCTTTCAAAACATTTCATGGCTACAGACGTGAGTGCAACGGGTCGGTAGTCATTTAGGCAGGTTAGCTTAGTGTTCGTGGTCACAGGGACTATGGTGGTCTGCTTGAGACATGTTGGTATTACAGACTCAGACAGGGAGAGGTTGAAGACAGTTGTTCAGTGAAGACAGTTGGTCAGTGCATATTTGGAGTCCTGATAATCTGTCTGGCCCTGCGGGCTAGTGAATGTTGACCTGTTTAAAGGTCTTACTCACATCAGCTGCGGAGAGCGTGATCTCACAGTCATCCGGAACAGCTGATACTTCCATGCATGTTTCATTGTTACTTGCCTCAAAGCGAGCAATTTAGCTCGTCTGGTAGGCTTGTGTCACTAGGAAGCTTTCGGATGTGCTTGACTTTGTATTCTGTAATGGTTTGCAAGCCCTGCCACATCCGACGAGTGTCGGAGCCGGTTTAGTACAATTTGATCTCAGTCCTGTATTTTGCATGTTTGATGGTTCGTCGGAGGGCATAGAAGGATTTCTTATAAGCTTCCGGGTTAGAGTCTTGCTCCTTGAAAGCGGCAGCTCTACCCGTTAGCTCAGTGCGAATGCTGCCTGTAATCCATGGCTTCTGGTTGGCATATGTACTGTGGGGACGACGTTATTGATGCACTTATTGATGAAGCCAGTGACTAATGCGGTGTACTCCTCAATGCCACGGGAAGAAACCCAGAACATATTCCAGTCTGTACTGGATTATGGAATCTGGGTCAACAGTGAAAACAATGTCCTCAACAAAATGTCAAATTGGCTTTCAAACCAAAATACAGTACAACAGACCATGTGTACACCTTATTGACAAACAAACCAAATCCAAAGAAAAGTCTTCCTATACTTTGTTGATTTCAATAAGCTTTTGACTCAATTTGGCATGAGGGTCTACGATACAAATGGATGGAAAATGATGTTCGGAGGAAAACTTATGACATTATAAAATCAATGCACACAAACAACAAGTGTGCAATTAAAATGCGTAATAAACACACAGATGTATTGTAACGAACCTTGTCCTCCTCTTCTGAGGAGGAGAAGCGAGAAGGATTGGAGGACCAAAATGCAGCGTGGTAAGTGTCCATAATGTTTATTTTAAAACATAAACTGAACACTATGAAATACAAAACAATAAACGTGAAATTAACCAAACAGTCCCGTGTGGCGACAAACACTGACACGGAAGACAAACACCCACAACCCAAAAGAGAAACCCAGGCTACCTAAGTATGATTCTCAATCAGGGACAACAATTGACAGCTGCCTCTGATTGAGAACCATACTAGGCCGAACTCAAAAACCAACATAGAAAAACAAAGATAGACTGCCCACCCCAACTCACACCCTGACCATACTAAAACAAAGATAAAATAACATAACTATGGTCAGAACGTGACATCTATTCCCTCAGGGCTGATTGGTGAGACAGGGATGCAGCTTGAGCCCCAACCTCTTCAAAATGTACATCATTGAATTGTCAAGGGCACTAGAACAGTCTGCAGGACCCGGCCTCATACTACTGGACAGATGATCTGGTGCTTCTGTCCCCAACCAAGGAGGGCATACAGGAGCACCTATATATTTTACACAGATTCTGTCAGACTTAGGTCCTGACAGTTGATCTCATTAAGACCAAAAAAATGGTGTTCCAAAAAAGGTCCAGTAGCAAGGATAAGAAATGCAAATTCTATCTAGACACCATTGCCCTAGAGCACACAAAGATGTACACCTACCTCGGCCTAAATATCAACACCACAAGTAACTTCCACAAAGCTGTGAACGATCTGAGAGTCATGGCAAGAAGTGCCTTCTACACCATCAAAAGGAACTAAAACTCGACATCCCAATTAGGATCTGACCAAAAATATTTGAATCAGTTAC
>NC_088415.1:7883334-8063334 GCF_034236695.1 Oncorhynchus nerka | reverse complement strand
CAGGAGTCAGGTGGATTATGTTCCGTTGTACCCCTCTACCTAGTTGACAGGATTCAGGTGGATTATGTTCTGTTGTACCCCACAACATGGTTGACAGGATTCAGGTGGTTTATGTTCTGTTGTACCCCACAACATGGTTGACAGGATTCAGGTGGATTATGTTCTGTTGTACCCCACAACATGGTTGACAGGATTCAGGTGGATTATGTTCTGTTGTACCCCACTACCTAGTTGACAGGATTCAGGTGGATTATGTTCTGTTGTACCCCACAACATGGTTGACAGGATTCAGGTGGATTATGTTCTGTTGTACCCCACTACCTAGTTGACAGGATTCAGGTGGATTATGTTCTGTTGTACCCCACAACATGGTTGACAGGATTCAGGTGGATTATGTTCTGTTGTACCCCACAACATGGTTGACAGGATTCAGGTGGATTATGTTCTGTTGTACCCCACTACCTAGTTGACAGGATTCAGGTGGATTATGTTCTGTTGTACCCCACAACATGGTTGACAGGATTCAGGTGGATTATGTTCTGTTGTACCCCACTACCTAGTTGACAGGAGTCAGGTGGATTATGTTCTGTTGTACCCCACTACCTAGTTGACAGGATTCAGGTGGATTATGTTCTGTTGTACCCCACTACCTAGTTGACAGGATTCAGGTGGATTATGTTCTGTTGTACCCCACAACATGGTTGACAGGATTCAGGTGGATTATGTTCTGTTGTACCCCACTACCTAGTTGACAGGATTCAGGTGGATTATGTTCTGTTGTACCCCACAACATGGTTGACAGGATTCAGGTGGATTATGTTCTGTTGTACCCCACTACCTAGTTGACAGGAGTCAGGTGGATTATGTTCTGTTGTACCCCTCTAGCTAGTTGACAGGATTCAGGTGGATTATGTTCTGTTGTACCCCTCTAGCTAGTTGACAGGAGTCAGGTGGATTATGTTCTGTTGTACCCCTCTAGCTAGTTGACAGGATTCAGGTGGATTATGTTCCGTTGTACCCCTCTAGCTAGTTGACAGGAGTCAGGAGGATTAATCCCCTTTATTCTCTGGGACTCTGGGGGCGAGTAGGGCGGAATGTGTATGTGTGTGTGTGTGTGTGTGTGTGTGTGTGTGTGTGTGGTGCTCATTTTGAAAGTGGTTTGTTATTTTGACTCTCACATGGAGCAGGCCTTTGCTGACAAGTCTTTGAAATACCAGCCCCTCGTGTCACGCCTAAACAGTCTTCCTTATCAGTGCAATCTTGTAGTGCTGATATTTGGGGGTCTCTGCCATGTACATAGGCTGACAGTATGTAACCTTCAGATTGCAGGCCTGCATAGGAGCTGGCAAGGTACTGCACCATGTCAGCTGTCCTGGGCAGCTTTGCAACATGGAGAAAAAGGTGCTTTCTGTATCCATAAGCATCCATATACTGTATCCATGAGCTATGAAATGTTTAAATCCTGACGCAGCTCTTACTCTGTACCCTGCCATGGGCCTCCTGGAGCAGTTCCCCAGGGAAAGCCTGAGCTTCATGAAACACCATTTAAGCCTCTCTTAAAGCCTCTCAAGGTTCTCTTGAAAAAGCCAAACCTTGACCCAGAAAATATAAAAACTATTGGCCTATATCGAATCTCCCATTCCTCTCAAAAAATTTGAAAAAGCTCTTGCGCAGCAACTCACTGCCTTCCTGAAGACAAACAATGTACACGAAACACTTCAATCTGGTTTTAGACCCCATCATAGCACTGAGACTGCACTTGTCAAGGTGGTAAATGACCTTTAACCTCTTAAGTCGACCCTCTACTTTTTTGAACATTCTGTTAAAAATCGCGCAACATTTCAGCGCCCTGCTACTCATGCCAGGAATATAGTATATGCATTTGCTTAGTCGGATAGAAAACACTCAGACGTTTATAAAACTGGTTAAATCACTGCTGTGGCTTTACCAGAACGGCATTTACATCGAAAAGCACAGGAAAAACTGATCACTGAAAATGGGAAAATATATCCATGCGCTACTTGAACACATTGATAAAGGTCAACCACAATTAATTGACTGAGGTTGCAGTACCTACAGCTTCCACACGGTGTCTAGAGTCTTGTCATTTCCCTTCGAGTTTTTTCTTGGTCAAACACATGCAGGGCACCGTATTTCCTTAGGTCTAGGACCGGATATTTTCGTTGAGTTTCTAGCCGGACATTTTTCCAGACGGACAGCTAATGATCTTTACATCGCCTCCTGATGAATTTTATCGCTTATTAACGTTTACTAATACCTAAAGTTGCATTACAAACGTATTTCGAAGTGTTTTGTGAAAGTTTATCGTCGACTTTTTGAATTTAAAAAAATGACGTTACGTTTTGAAACGACATTTTTTTCGTTTATCACACAGTCTACATATAACGATATCTAGGCTTTATATGGACCGATTTAATCGAAATAAATACCCAAATTGTGTTTATGGGACATCTAGGAGTGCCAACAAAGAAGATGGTGAAAGGTAATGAATGTTTTCTATTTTATTGTGCGGTTTGTGTAACGCCGAAATGCTAATTATTTTGTTTACGTCCCCTGCGGGTCTTTTGGGGTGTTACATGCTATCAGATAATAGCTTCTCATGCTTTCGCCGAAAAGCATTTTAAAAATCTGACTTGTTGCCTGGATTCACAACGAGTGTAGCTTTAATTCGATACCCTGCATGTGTATTTTAATGAACTTTTGAGTTTTAACTAATACTATTAGCATTTAGCGTAGCGCATTTGCATTTCCAGAGCTCTAGTTGGGACGCAAGCGTCCCGAGTAGAAGCAAGAGGTTAAATGGCGTTTGACCGAGGCTCTGCATCTATCCTCGTGCTCCTAGACCTTAGTACTGCTTTTGATACCATCACCACATTCTTTGGAGAGATTGGAAACCCAAATTGGTCTACATGGACAAGTTCTGGCCTGGTTTAGATCTTATCTGTTGAAAAGATATCAGTTTGTCTCTGTTGATGGTTTGTCCTTTGACAAATGAACTGTACATTTCGGTGTTCCTCAAGGTTCCGTTTTAGGACCACTATTGTTTTCACTATATATTTTACCTCTTGGGGATGCCAAATCTTCTCAGCCTCCTGAGGGGGAAGAGGCGCTGTCGTGCTCTCTTCACTACTGTGTTGGTGTGTGAGGACCATGATAGATACTTACTGATGTGGACACCGAGGACCTTGAAGCTCTCTAACTGCTCCACTACAGCCCCGTCGATGTGAATGGGGGCGTGCCCGGCCCTCCGTTTCCTGTAGTCCACGATCAGCTCCTTTGTCTTGCTGACAAGACTGCAATGCTCTACTTTCTGTCTACCCGGATAAAGCACAAAATTAACTTCATTTATTGCTAAACACGGTTGCTAGAATCTTGACTAGAACCCAAAAAATGGATCATATTACTCCAGTGCTAGCCTCCCTCCACTGGCTTCCTTTTAAGGCAAGGGCTGATTTCAAGGTTTTACTGCTAACCTACAAAGCATTACATGGGCTTGCTCCTACCTATTTTTTCAATTTGGTCCTGCAGTACATACCTACACGTACGCTACAGTCACAAGACGCAGGCCTCCTTACTGCCCCTAGAATTTCTAAGCAAACAGCTGGAGGCAGGGCTTTCTCCTACAGAGCTCCATTTTTATGGAATGGTCTGCCTACCCATGTGAGAGACGCATACTCGGTCTCAACCTTTAAGTCTTTATTGAAGACTCATCTCTTCAGTAGGTCCTATGATTGAGTGTAGTTTGACCCAGGCGTGTGAAGATGAACGGAATAGCATTGGAGCTATTCTGTCCTTGCTGTCTCTGCCTGGCCGGTTCCCCTCTCTCCACTGGGATTCTCTGCCTCTGACCCTATTACAGGGGATAAGTCACTGGTGGTTGAAGATATCCCTCTAGTGGTGTGGGGGCTGTGCTTTGGCAAAGTAGGTGGGGTTATATCCTGCCTGTTTGACCCTGTCCGGGGGTATCGTCAGATGGGGCCACAGTGTCTCCCAACCCCTCCTGTCTCAGGCTCCAGTATTTATGCTGCAGTAGTTTATGTATCGGGGGGCTAGGGTCAGTCTGTTATATCTGGAGTATTTATCTTGTCTTATCCGGAGTCCTGTGAAAATTTAAGTATGCTCTCTCTTTTTCTCTCTCACTTTCTCTCTCTCGGAGGACCTGAGCACTAGGACCATGCCTCAGTACTACCTGGCCTGATGAATCCTTGCTGTCCCCAGTCCACCTGGCCGTGCTGGTGCTCCAGTTTCAACTGAGGCTATGGAGGCTATGGAACCCTGACCTGTTCACCGGATGTGCTACCTGTCCCAGACCTGCTGTTTTGAACTCTTTAGAGACAGCAGGAGCAGTATAGTTACTCTGAATGATCGGCTATGAAAAGCCAACTGACATTTACTCCTGTGGTGCTGACCTGTTGCACCCTCGACAACCACTTTGATTATTATTATTTGACCCTGCTGGTCATCTATGAACATTTGAACATCTTGGCCATGTTCTGTTATAATCTCCACACATCACAGCCAGAAGAGAACTGGCCACACCTCATAGCCTGGTTCCCCTCTAGGATTCTTACTAGGTTCTGGCCTTTCTAGGGAGTTTTTTCTAGCCACCGTGCTTCTACACCTGCATTGCTTGTTGTTTGGGGTTTTAGGCTGGGTTTCTGGACAGCATTTTGTGACATTGGCTGATGTAGGAAGGTCTTTATAAATACATTTGATTTGATTTACAAATTAGATTACTGTGTAAGCAATGCTAAACTGTAGAACACACAGCTCATGGATTTCAACTAGAAACAGAGAGAGTGGGAGGGAGGCAAAGACAGGGAGAGAGGGTGTCAGAGAGAGAGAGAGAGAGAGAGAGAGAGAGCAAGAGAGAAAGAGAGAGAGAGAGCAAGAGAGAAAGGGAGAGAGAGACAGAGATAGCAATACTAACCATTTTTCAGCTTTTTGTAAATATCAAGGTTAATGGCTTGATAATACATGACACATTGACATTTCATGTTTGACCCACACAGCAGGGTCGTGCACAGACATTTTAGGGGGCATGAGCTCAAACGGGCACCTCCCAAAAACAAATCCCTGCAACCGAGGTCACAGAGAAATTATGACTTTGATTATTTAGTTCCATTATTTAGTTCCATAGTAGCAATAGATGGCCACATCTTAATGGCAAATTAAATGTCAGAAGTAAATAACCCTTAATCTCATTCACTTTAATAATAGTAATGTACCATTTGCTACCGTTAACAAAATTGTACTGTAGCTAGATTACTAGAATAGTCATTTTATTTGTATTTTTTTTTACAGATTGTGATTTATCACCAATACTCTTAAAACATTTCTTCATGATCTAATATCTAATCTTCTAACTCCATAGTATAATATTATAATAATGTAATAAAAATATAGTACATTACATATATCATATATACATATTTTATATATATTAATTCTGCAGTCATGTACTGGAGCACAGATGTGAGGTGAGGTGGCACCACATGTCTAGAGGTGGCACCACATGTCTAGAGGAGGCACCACAGGTCCAGAGGAGGCACCACAGGTCCAGAGGTGGCACCACACGTCTAGAGGTGGCACCACACGTCTAGAGGTGGCACCACACGTCTAGAGGAGGCACCACACGTCTAGAGGAGGCACCACAGATCCAGAGGAGGCACCACAGATCCAGAGGTGGCACCACACGTCTAGAGGAGGCACCACAGGTCCAGAGGAGGCACCACAGATCTAGAGGAGGCACCACAGATCCAGAGGTGGCACCACACGTCCAGAGGAGGCACCAGGTCCAGAGGTGGCACCCAGAGGTGGCACCACACGTCTAGAGGAGGCACCACAGGTCCAGAGGAGGCACCACAGATCTAGAGGAGGCACCACAGATCCAGAGGTGGCACCACACGTCCAGAGGAGGCACCACAGGTCCAGAGGTGGCACCACACGTCTAGAGGAGGGCAGGTCCAGAGGAGGTACCACAGATCCAGAGGAGGTACCAAAGGTGGCACCACACGTCTAGAGGAGGCACCACACATCCAGAGGAGGCACCACAGGTCCAGAGGAGGCACCACAGATCCAGAGGTGGCACCACAGATCCAGAGGTGGCACCACAGATCCAGAGGTGGCACCACAGGTCCAGAGGTGGCACCACACGTCTAGAGGTGACACCACACGTCTAGAGGTGGCACCACAGATCCAGAGGTGGCACCACAGATCCAGAGGTGGCACCACAGGTCCAGAGGAGACATCATAGATCCCAGAGTGTTGGGGATTTTTTTTTTGCTGAGGCACAGAGTTTTTCATGATTTTGTAACCTAACCAGATATAAATCCAGACCCTTTCGGGTATGACAGTGATTCATTAGTTGTTCAAAGGTTTTGAATGGGCTATGATGGGAACAGTTTTTCTAATCAGGTGACATGGTTTTTAAAAAAACTCCTGGAAAAACTCCTGGCCTTAGGAGAGGATGAAAACCCTGTCATACTGCAGCGACCTTGTTCATTGTAGTCACTTATCCATGATTTGAAGGTCAGTGTTAATTCAAATCTCAGTATAACTCATATGCAGTATGTAAGCCAATATGACACCAATGTAGATTAACATTCGGAAATCAACTTGATTGGAGATGCACAACACACTCCCCGCCTCTCCTCAAGAACCCCCTGAACGTTACTGAGATCCTCTACACCATATTTTTGACAGGGTCATTAACATCAAGTTTTTTTTGCCCAAACCTAGACTTCGGATTAAAACAAGGCTACAGCATCCTTGAGGTGACTATTAGACTTAGATTCATTTGGACTGAAGGAGTTTGTTGTTGTAACAGTTTTAATTACATTTACAATTGAACTCTCTCACTTCTGCCAACGATGTGCTACCTTTTTGTAGCATTTCTGCCAACGATGTGCTACCTTTTTGTAGCATTTCTGACAACGGTCACATCTTTTTAGCTGAATCTCAGAGTTCTAAAGCTGGGTGCAACTTGGCTGTTGTGCAACAGTAGCAGCTACAGTAGCTATTAGAAGGCTGAAGATAAGAAGAAGGTGCTTTCTGTATCTATAAGGGTCCATATATCCATGACATTTGAAAATGTTAGAATATTTCTCGACTGTAAATGTGATTTATTTTATTTTAAAACAAGTATTTAAAATGTGTGTGTTGGGGGTGTGGGGGGGGGGTAGTGTTTGTGTGTGAAAGAGAGACATTTGGAAGAGGACCATTGGTGAGTAATGTCAGATCCCTGCCAAGGGCCTCCTGGTGCAGTTCTCCAGGTAGAACCTGAGCATCAAGCGACATCAATTTCACATCAGATTAGTGTGACATATATGTCATTAATATGCTGGGTATATAAAAACAAGTCTCTTATTATCTAATTAGATCAATTGGTACACTTAAGCAAGACTCTTACACAATTAGAACATTCTCAACATTCTCTGTGCACTGAACACATGCAGTCAGAATATTCATCCTTAATTATTACCATGGTTTCAAAACTAGTCAGGTGTTTCTCTTTGAAATCAGCCTACCACTATTCTGCATCCTCCTCTCCAACAGAGAGCTACCACAGCCCTGTAGCCTTACTGTTCAGAGGAACCTAGTGGAGGAGCATATTAGAGAGGAGAGCGAGCGAGAGAGAGAGAGGGGGGGCAAATGGGATAAATGGAAGGAGAGGAAAGAACTGATGACAAAACCCACAAAGCACAGAATCTTAATCTGGAGGGAAAAAATGGCATGTGTGCACTGCAATTCCAGAATGACTGATAAAGAAGGTCTGACTAGAAATGGCCCTCGTTGTCTTGTGTCCCTGCGTCATTTCCTATTTTCCTAGTAAATAATAATATTAAAATCAGCCTTTAGTCAACCTTCTGTGCAAACATTTGACCCAATTCCACTTCTAAAAGCTCCATAGAAAAAGTGGAATTTTGACAAGTGTGTGATTTTGTATGAGTGTGTGTGCATGTGTTTGTGTGCGTATGTGTGTACGTGTGTGTGTGAGAGAAATCTAGGTCAAACATGTTGTTTCTGCAGTACCCCGTAGAAGGGATGTTGTGCTGCTTTGAGTCATTTTTCCAAAGCTGTGTTTAACGTTGTGTAGGCTGGTGATCCTTGGGACCAGGTGTTGAAGTTATGTTTTATTGAGTGTGTGTGTGAATGTTTGCGTGTGTGTATAATTATCTGTGTGTGTGTGTGTGTGCGTGCGTGTATAATTATCTGTGTGTGTGTGTGTGTGTGTTTGTGTGTGTGTATAATTATCTGTGTGTGTGTGTGCGTGAGATTGTTGGGGAATGTGAGCTGTAGTATTGTTATTTTGTTGTTTTGATTAAAATAGCAGAATTATTACAGAGAATGTCAGCCTTTAATATTGTAGGGCAGCAAGAAGTACAGGAGAACAGAATCATAACAGAAAGGCCTAGCACCTACTCCTCCAGTCATACAGACTATAGGAAATGGATGACTTTTTCTTCATTGACATTGAAAGAGTGTTGTATATTTCATAGTATCATTGCTATTTCAGAGTTGCACTTACCCTTGATACGCTGGCATTCATATTCTTAACCTCCCCTCTTCGGTTTCCATGAAAACATGAAACCCACCAGCATGAAAAAGGATCGCTTGAAATAGCAGATATCTCTTATTTCCCTGGCTGTAGCTTGTTTCATGTCAAATTAAAGGGAAATTGGGTTTGCTGCCCTGTGAATGCAGTACAATCCCCCGCTTGCACGCTATCAGAATAATAATCAACAGAATAGTGTAAATATTATTACCATCTGCAATATGTAAATATAGCTGGACCCTTTCAGAATGTCAACATCAATGTCTCAGATTGGGAGAGACAGAGAGGGAAAAAGGAGAGAGAGTGTTTGAAATTGTTTTAATTAAGGACTAATTCATGCTCTCTCTCCCTGTAACGGTTCTCTTGTGGTGAAGGAGAGTCGGACCAAAATGCAGCGTGTAGATTGCGATCCATGTTTAAGAAACAAACGTAAAACACGAATCAATTATAAACACTACACAACAAAGAACGTAATGAACGTAACAAAAACCGAAACAGCCTATACTTGTGTAAACTAACACAGAGACAGGAACAAGGACACTAAGGACAATCACCCACGAAACACACAAAGAATATGGCTGCCTAAATATGGTTCCCAATCAGAGACAACGATAAACACCTGCCTGTGATTGAGAACCACTTCAGACAGCCATAGACTTAACTAGAACACCCCACTAAGCTACAATCCCAATACATACACACCACATTCAAAAACCCATGTCACACCCTGGCCTGACCAAATAAATGAAGATAAACACAAAATACTTCGACCAGGGCGTGACAGAACCCCACCCCTAAGGTGCGGACTCCCGAACGCACCTCAAAACAATAGGGAGGGTCCGGGTGGGCGTCTGTCCATGGTGGCAGCTCCGGCGCGGGACGTGGACTCCACTCAAACACTGTCTTAGTCCCTCCTCCTCGCGTCCTTGGATAGTCCACCCGCCGCCGACATTGGCCTAGTATTTCTCACCCAGAACCCCACTGGACTGAGGAGCAGATCGGGACTGAGTGGCAGCTCGGGACTGAGGCAGCTCGGGACTGAGGGGAAGCTCGGGACTGAGGGGAAGCTCGGGAGTGAAAGGAAGCTCGGGAGTGAAAGGAAGCTCAGGAGTGAAAGGAAGCTCAGGAGTGAAAGGAAGCTCAGGAGTGAGAGGAAGCTCAGGCAGGTTGATGGATCTACCAGATCCTTGCTGGCTGGTGGTTTCGGCAGATCCTGGCTGACTGGCGGATCCTGGCTGACTGGCGGATCTGGCAGATCCTGGCTGACTGGCGGATCCTGGCCGACTGGCGGATCTGGCAGATCCTGGCTGACTGGCGGATCCTGGCCGACTGGCGGTTCTGGCAGATCTCGGCTGACTGGCGGATCTGGAAGAGTCTGGTTGACTGGCGGATCTGGAAGAGTCTGGCTGACTGGCAGATCTGGAAGAGTCTGGCTGACTGGCGGATCCTGGCAGACTGACGGATCTGGCTGCTCCACGCTGACTGGCGGCTCTGGCTGCTCCACGCTGACTGGCGGCTCTGGCTGCTCCATGTAGGCTGACAAATCTGGCGGCTTCTTACAGACTGGCAGCTCTGGCGGCTCCGTGCAGACTGGCAGCTCCGTGTAGACTGGCAGCTCCTTGCAGACTGGCAGCTCCTTGCAGACTGGCAGCTCTGGCTGCTCCATGCAGACTGGCAGCTCTGGCTGCTTCATGCAGACTGGCAGCTCCATGCAGACTGGCAGCTCTGGCTGCTCCATGCAGACTGGCAGCTCTGGCTGCTCCATGCAGGCTGGCAGCACTGGCTGCGCTGAACAGACTGGCGGCACTGGCGGCGCTGGGCAGACTGGCGGCACTTGCGGCGCTGGGCAGACTGGCGGCACTGGGCAGACTGGCGGCACTGGCGGCGCTGGGCAGACTGGCGGCACTGATATCTCAAAGTGCTGTACAGAAACCCAGCCTAAAACAGCAAGCAATGCAAGTGTAGAAGCATCACTTTGCAAGCCAGCATAATTTGATTTACAGGCCTGATGGGCCTGTAAACCAGGAGATTCCTAACACCACAGTGTCAGGGTATAACTAGTCCCTCAAAGAAAGGCCTTATGATATATGTAATGTACTGTCATAAGTAATTACATTTTAAAGGTTAATAAGGCTGGTGGAACCGTTCACAGAGGGTTCTAGGAAGAACCCTCCAAATATATGACGGTTCTCAGTAGAACCCTTTATAGACGGTTCTAGAGGAAGAACCTTTAGATTATAAAATGGTTCTTGTTAGAACCCTTCATAGAGGGTTCTAGGCAGAACCCTTCATAAATGGTTCTAGGTTTAAAGAACCCTACATCCAGTAGAGGGTTCTAGATCCCTCTGCAAAGGGTTCTATCCATCACCAAAAAGGGTTCCCGAAGAAACGTGTATGATTCTACTTTTTTTCTAAGAGTGTATACAGCAGCCGCCTAACTAACTACCGCAGAGGCTAACTTGACTATGTGTTCTATTTAGAGTCCGATCCCATCAGCATTTGCAGAGGCATTAACATCAAGCCCAGCAACAAGTCACCAAAAATGTTACTTAAAAGATCTACTAAATCTTTACATGAATCCATGATGAACAAATACATATACTGGTGCTAGGGATAAACATGATCTGTGTCTTGTTGTCATGGTTGGTGTGTTTACAAGTAGGCTACAACTTCTGCTGCAGTTCTCTGTGTTATAGAGGCTTAGTTTATTGTTCATTGAATTCTAAATTGGAGAAAAGGAGGTATTAGTGAGGAGGGCATGGTGTGGGTGACTGACTAGTGTCTGTTGGGGGTGGGTATTGTTTGTGAAGGTTAGTATGCATGATCTATTGACATGAGTGGGGTGGGTGAATATAGTACCTTGTTTGAGTGTGTATTGATAACAATATGGAAGAAAATGTAACGTATTCTACGAGAACCAATATCACTCGCTAAAAACACAACCTTATGGAACAATCCTTGGATAGCTTTTCAGAATTCATCAATAAATTGGTCTACATGGAAACTAAAAGCATAGAAACTGTAAATAACTTGGTAACAGGAAATACATTTATTTTTATTTCATTTATTTTATTTCCATGACAGAATTAAAAAGTAATTTTGGACTTACCAATGTAGATAGTTTCAAATACATGCAACTTAAATGTTACACATCACAGAATGTCGAAGTATTGCAGCCCCCCCCGAAACCTAACATCCCTGCCAACATTACCACAGCGCCAAAGCCTGCTAAACCAGCTGCCATAATCCAACACAAGAAGAGGTTCACCAGCTGAAGAACATTCTGGAACCTGACTGGAACATTCAACCAACACAACATCCATATTCAGTCATATTGTAGTAGTATACTATAGAATGCCTACTATGCTCACAACTGCATTGTGGTATATATATTGCTAGCTGTTGTACATATGTATATAATGGTGAGTTGTTTAACTTATAATATTTTTTACAAAAGGTACTGACAAGTGACAAAAATTAATCCAGCAGCATCAGAAACCAATAAAGTGTTGACTTCAACTTCTGGATGGATTCATTGTGATATTCATGACATGTGTTTGGATGAACTAGATTCAGTCTTACTGCTAACACGAATGATGCAGGGAGTTGGTGTTTCATTTAAACTTGAATTTGTTGGCAAGTAAACATGTTGCGATAAAACAGTCGATTAGTCTGTCAATATAGCAAACAAATAGATATGGCTTGTATTCAAGACAACGTTGATTTGCTCTGGAGACTGAGATACACAGCAATATGCAGGAAGAGTTATGGCAATGAATATGAGCGGCAGGTAGGCTGGTGGTTAGAGTGTTGAACTAGTATATGACAGACTGCAAGATTGAATCGCTGAGCTGACGAGGTAAACATTTGTCGTTCTGCCCCTGGACAAGGCAGTTAACCCACTGTTCCTAGGCCGTCGTTGAAAAATAAAAATGTGTTCTTAACTTACTTGCCTAGTTAAATACAAGGTCAACTAAAAAAATATGCAGTAGAAGAAAAATATACTACTAATGCCTAAATACTACAGTTCTACAAAGGGAATACTTTCGTTTGGGTGGTGTAGTGAGTTGATCACAGTCCGTTTGATACAAGGGGTAATTGTTGTTATGGGACCTTTCACATCTCCTTTTGAGAGTCATCAATTTATTTGTATCCAAGCAGTATTGTTTGTGGGAGAAAGTCAAAAAACGCTATAACACTTTCTTGGGCAATCGTTGGTACTGTCGGTTTTTCTACTATAGCAGCATGGTAGGGGTGGCAGGTAGCCTAGTGGTTAGAGCGTTGGACTAGTAACCGAAAGGTTGCAAGATTGAATCCCCGAGCTGAGAAAGTAAAAATCTGTTATCTGAACAAGACAGTTAACCCACTGTGCCTAGACCACCATTGCAAATAAGAGTTTGTTCTTAACTGACTTGCCTGGTAAAATAAATGGTGTAGTATATGAGGTATCACACAGACACATGCTAGCTAGCTACAATACACAGGTTTAGCTACTCCAAAACTAATGTGAGGTATCTCACAGACACATGTTAGCTAGCTAGCTACAATACACAGGTATAGCTACTCCAAAACTAATGTGAGGTATCTCACAGACACATGCTAGCTAGCTAGCTACAACACACAGGTTTAGTTACTACAAAACTAATCAAATCAAATCAAATTGTATTTGTCACATACACATGGTTAGCAGATGTTAGTGCGAGTGTAGCGAAATGCTTGTGCTTCTAGTTCCGACAATGCAGTAATAACCAACAAGTAATCTAGCTAACAATTCCAAAACTACTACCTTATAGACACAAGTGTAAGGGGATAAAGAATATGTACATAAAGATATATGAATGAGTGATGGTACAGAGCGGCGTAGGCAAGATACAGTAGATGGTATTGAGTGCAGTATATACATATGAGATGAGTATGTAAACAAAGTGGCTAGTGATACATGTATTACATAAGGATGCAGTAGATGATATAGAGTACAGTATATACGTATACATATGAGATGAATAATGTAGGGTATGTAAACATTATATTAGGTAGCATTGTTTAAAGTGGCTAGTGATATATTTTACATAATTTCCCATCAATTCCCATTATTAAAGTGGCTGGAGTTGAGTCAGTGTGTTGGCAGCAGTCACTCAATGTTAGTGGTGGCTGTTTAACAGTCTGATGGCCTTGAGATAGAAGCTGTTTTTCAGTCTCTCGGTCCCAGCTTTGATGCACCTGTACTGACCTCGCCTTCTGGATGATAGCGGGGTGAACAGGCAGTGGCTCGGGTGGTTGCTGTCCTTGATGATCTTTATGGCCTTCCTGTGACATCGGGTGGTGTAGGTGTCCTGGAGGGCAGGTAATTTGCCCCCAGTGATGCGTTGTGCAGACCTCACTACCCTCTGGAGAGCCTTACGGTTGTGGGCGGAGCAGTTGCCGTACCAGGCGGTGATACAGCCCGACAGGATGCTCTCGATTGTGCATCTGTAGAAGTTTGTGAGTGCTTTTGGTGACAAGCCAAATTTCTTCAGCCTCCTGAGGTTGAAGAGGCGCTGCTGCGCCTTCTTCACGATGCTGTCTGTGTGGGTGGACCAATTCAGTTTGTCTGTGATGTGAACTTAAAACTTACTACCCTCTCCACTACTGTTCCATCGATGTGGATAGGGGGGTGTTCCCTCTGCTGTTTCCTGAAGTCCACAATCATCTCCTTAGTTTTGTTGACGTTGAGTGTGAGGTTATTTTCCTGACACCACACTCCGAGGGCCCTCATCTCGTCCCTGTAGGCCGTCTCGTCGTTGTTGGTAATCAAGCCTACCACTGTTGTGTCGTCCGCAAACATGATGATTGAGTTGGAGGCGTGCGTGGCCACGCAGTCGTGGGTGAACAGGGAGTACAGGAGAGGGCTCAGAACGCACCCTTGTGGGGCCCCAGTGTTGAGGATCAGCGGGGTGGAGATGTTGTTGCCTACCCTCACCACCTGGGGGCGGCCAGTCAGGAAGTCCAGTACCCAGTTGCACAGGGCGGGGTCGAGACCCAGGGTCTCGAGCTTGATGACGAGCTTGGAGGGCACTATGGTGTTAAATGCCGAGCTGTAGTCGATGAACAGCATTCTCACATAGGTATTCCTCTTGTCCAGATGGGTTAGGGCAGTGTACAGTGTGGTTGAGATTGCATCGTCTGTGGACCTATTTGGGCGGTATGCAAATTGGAGTGGGTCTAGGGTGTCAGGTAGGGTGGAGGTGATATGGTCCTTGACTAGTCTCTCAAAGCACTTCATGAAATCGGAAGTGAGTGCTACGGGGCGGTAGTCATTTAGCTCAGTTACCTTAGCTTTCTTGGGAACAAGAACAATGGTGGCCCTCTTGAAGCATGTGGGAACAACAGACTGGAATAGGGATTGATTGAATATGTCTGTAAACACACCAGCCAGCTGGTCTGCGCATGCTCTGAGGGCGCGGCTGGGGATGCCGTCTGGGCCTGCAGCCTTGCGAGGGTTGACACGTTTAAATGTTTTCCTCACATCAGCTGCAGTGAAGGAGTATGTTTTAGTTGCGGGCAGTGTCAGTGGCACTGTATTGTCCTCAAAGCGGGCCAAAAAGTTATTTAGTCTGCCTGGGAGTAAGACATCCTGGTCCGTGGCAGTGCTGGTTTTCTTTTTGTAATCCGTGATTGACTGTAGATCCTGCCACATACCTCTTGTGTCTGAGCCGTTGAATTGAGATTCTACTTTGTCTCTATACTGACGCTTAGCTTGTTTGATTGCCTTGCGGAGGGAATAGTTACACTGTTTGTATTTGGTCATGTTTCCAGTCACCTTGCCCTGATTAAAAGCAGTGGTTCACGCTTTCAGTTTCACGCGAATGCTGCCATCAATCCACGGTTTCTGGTTTGGGAATGTTTTAATCGTTGCTATGGGAACGACATCTTCAACGCACGTTCTAATGAACTCGCACACCGAATCAGCGTATTCGTCAATGTTGTTGTCTGACGCAATACGGAACATATCCCAGTCCACGTGATGGAAGCAGTCTTGGAGTGTGGAATCAGATTGGTTGGACCAGCGTTGAACAGACCTCAGCGCGGGAGCTTCTTGTTTTAGTTTCTGTCTGTAGGCAGGGATCAACAAAATGGAGTTGTGGTCAGCTTTTCCGAAAGGAGGGCGGGGCAGGGCCTTATATGCGTCGCGGAAGATGGAATAGCAATGATCCAAGGTTTTTCCCGCCCTGGTTGCGCAATCGATATGCTGATAACATTTAGGGAGTCTTGTTTTCAGATTAGCCTTGTTAAAATCCCCAGCTACAATGAATGCAGCCTCCAGATATATGGATTCCAGTTTGCAAAGAGTCAAATAAAGTTCGTTCAGAGCCATCGATGTGTCTGCTTGGGGGGGAATATATACGGCTGTGATTATAATCGAAGAGAATTCCCTTGGTAGATAATGCGGTCTACATTTGATTGTGAGGAATTCTAAATCAGGTGAACAGAAGGACTTGAGTTCCTGTATGTTGTTTTGGCCACACCACGTCCCGTTAACCATAAAGCATACGCCCCCGCCCCTCTTCTTACCAGAAAGATGTTTGTTTCTGTCGGCGCGATGCGTGGAGAAACCAGCTGGCTGCACCGTCTCTGATAGCGTCTCTCCAGTGAGCCATGTTTCCGTGAAGCAAAGAATGTTACAGTCTCTGATGTCCCTCTGGAATGCTACCCTTGCTCGGATTTCATCAACCTTGTTGTCAAGAGACTGGACATTGGCGAGGAGAATGCTAGGGAGTGGTGCACGATGTGCCCGTCTCCGGAGTCTGACCAGAAGACCGCTTCGTTTTCCCCTTTTTCAATGTCGTTTTTTGGGGTCGCCGGGTGGGATCCATTCCGTTGTCCTGGGTGAAAGGCAGAACACAGGGTCCGCTTCGCGAAAGTCATATTCTTGTTCATACTGATGGTGAGTTGACGCTGCTCTTATGTTCAGTAGTTCTTCTCGACTGTATGTAATGAACCTAAGATGACCTGGGGTACCAATGTAAGAAATAACACGTAAAAACCCAAAAAACTGCATAGTTTCCTAGGAACGCGAAGCGAGGCGGCCATCTCTGTCGGCGCCGGAAGTAGTGTGAGGTATCTCACAAATACATGCTAGCTAGCTAGCTACAACACACAGGTATAGCTACTCCAAAACTAATGTGAGATATCTCACAGACACATGCTAGCTAGCTAGCTACAACACACAGGTATAGCTACTCCAAGACCAATTTAAGTCATTACTTTACTGTCCGCCATCATCATCAAAACATTTCTCCAATTTTGCACCTAACGAGAGGCCAGTTAGCTATAATGTTAGACTACAGGACATTTTAGGTATGACAAATTCACAGCTAACTAGCTTGTTAAACTTGACTAGCTTGCCTTGAAACACCGAATGCTGCAAAACATGACTCCAAACATTTTTAAATCAGACAGCAGGCTCAATCAATCAATGAATTCAACCAACGACGCTCCTGGCGTGAACATTTAAAAATGCAGATATAGTGCATAATTATGTCTGAAACACCATTTCATCACTCACAATTTTGTAGCAAGACTGGAACAACACCCCACATACTGTTGGGTGTTGAAGTTTCCCTTTTAAAAGCTGAGAAAGAACCATTTTAAACCTTACTTTCTTCAGTGTACTATAGCACCATCAATATAATATAACATTGTGTCATCCAGAAATAGATGAGCAGATATTTATAGGTTTCAGCTCCAGGCCATGATGTGAAGCGGAATACTCTGTGTTAAGAATTCCATTTGATTTCCCCTCATCTGATGTGATTAGCTCAGTTCATTAGACTTGGGAAATAATGAGTGGATGGATCACAGCAGCACAAGGGAGCAGTCAGGACAGGAGAGGAGAGGAGAGTGGGAGGCAGACAGACAGGAGAGGAGAGGAGAGGAGAGGAGATGAGAGGGGGAGTCAGACAGGCAGGAGAGGAATGGGGAGTCAGACAGGCAGGAGAGAAGAGAGGGAGGCACACAGACAAGAGAGGAGATGGGGAGTCAGACAGGCAGGAGAGTAGGAGGCAGACAGGAAATATGTGGTTGTCTCACCTAGCTAAGATGAACGCAATAAACTGGAAGTCTCCCTGGATAAGGACATCTGCTAAATGACAAAAGTGTAGATATGGGGAGGAGGGGATGCAGGAGAGGAGAGAGGGAGGACCGAGAGGAGAGAAGCAGGCAGGCAGGAGAGGAGAGGAGGGGAGGAAGGAGAGGGGGAAGCAGCCATGCAGGAGTGGAGAGGAGGGGAGGAAGGAGAGAAGGGGAGGCAAGCATCAGGCAGGAGAGGAAAGAGAGGGAGGAGAGGAGAAGGGGAGGCAAGCATCAGGCAGGAGAGGAAAGAAATGGAGGAGAGGAGAGAGAGGGAGGAGAGGAGAAGGGGAGGCAGGCATCAGGTAGGAGAAGAAAGAGAGGGAGGAGAGGAGAAGGGGAGGCAGCCATCAGGCAGGAGAGGAAAGAGAGGGAGGAGAGGAGAAGGGGAGGCAAGCATCAGGCAGGAGAGGAAAGAGAGAGGAAGGAGAGGAGAGAGGGAGGAAGAAGAGGGGAAGGCAGGCAGGAGAGGAGAGGAGAGGAAGGAGGAAAATTTGGAAATGTGTTGATGATGTTGTACCCACCATAACTATCCACACATACCCCAACCAAAAACCCTGGATGAACAGAGATATCAAATCAATTCAAAGTTTGTTGGTCGCAGGTGCAGCGAAATGCTTGTGTTTCTATCTCCAACATTGTAGTAATACAAAACAATGCACACATAATGCAAAGGGTAAAAATGAAGAAATATCAGAAAGATCACTGTCAGAGTCCAGAATATACAGTGTGTATGTATACACACACACAGTTGAAGTCGGAAGTTTACATACACCTTAGCCAAATACCTTTAAACCCCCCCACGTCTTCAGACCCACAGATCTCTCCTTCTCTGTTGTGGTTGAGAGATAATCTGTAGGGTTGTGGTCTCCTGTAACCTGACCTGATCAAGACAGTCATGACAGTCTTATTTAAAGCTGTTGCAATCATACTGTAGTGCTGTTTATATGGATGGGTAACTGTACCCAGGGTATTATGGGTAATGAGAATGCTATTTAGAATGGTGAGGCATCAGAAGATACCTTTGCACAGGTCTGTAGCCTGGGGGGGGGGGGGGGGGGGATCTCATATCTGCAAAGTTGTAGAGTTGTCTACATAGTTCAATAAGTAATGTAAAAATGGAAGTGGATTCCAAACAATATAATGATGGTCTCTTTATACTGGTTGTTATTCTCTGAGTTGTATTATTCCTCTACATGTTTCCAGCTGGGTCAACATGAAAGACACATTCATGGCATCTCTCCACTTTTCTCTCCATCTCTCTTTCATCTCAGGACCTTTCCCTCTTTCGTTCCCCGGTTGTTTTAAAATGCCCTTCAGTTGTCTGGTAATGACAGTTATTCACATGAAAGACTCTTTTGAATCTCCACTCTGCAGATCTGGGACAATCCAGCATTACATAAAATAGCATAAGTGACAAGAACTGAATTAAAGCATTTTAACACTCCTGACAGTGTTCTCTCGGATCACTCCGACACCATAGTGTTTCAGCACACAATAGTTTCAAATAGCATAGCTGACTAGAACTGAATTCAACATATCACTGTCAAAAGTGAGACAGTAAACAAACCAAACACGCAATGATGTTTCTTTACATGCGTGTGTTCCACCGAGGCAACAAACACAGAAACGCTTCCTGGATACCAAGTAATCTACTATACAAATAACTGGTCCAAACTCCTCAGAGTATCTACAGTACAAGAACAAAAGTATTACTGCTATAACAGCCTCCACTCTTCTGGGAAGATTTTCCACTGGATGATGCAACATTGCTGCGGAGACTTGCTTTCATTCAGCCACAAGCGCATTAGTGAGGTTGGAACTGAGCGATTAGGCCTGGCTCACAGTCGGCGTTAAAATTCATCCCAAAGGCGTTCGATGGGGTTGAGGTCAGGGCTCTGTGCAGGCCCAGTGAATTTCTTCCACACCGATCTCAACAAACCATTCATGTGTGGACCTCGCTTTGTGCACAGGGGTATTGTCATGCTGAAACAGGAAAAGGCGTTCCCCAAAATATTTTGCCACAAAGTTGGAAGCACAGAATCGTCTAGAATGTACAATTATATGGTGTAGTGTTAAGATTTCCCTTCACTGGAACTAAGTGGCCTAGCCCGAACCAGGAAAAACAGTCCCAGACCATTATTACTCCTCCACCAAACTTTACAGTTGGCACTATGCATTTGGGTAGGTAGCTTTCTCCTGGCATCCATCAAACCCAGAATCGTCTGTCTGACTGCCATATGGTGAAGCCGATTCATCACGTCAGAGAACGCGTTTCCACTGCTCCAGAGTCCAATGCCATTGAAAACCATTTCATGAAGCTCCCGACGAACAGTTATTTTGCCGACGTTGCTTCCAGATGCAGTTTGGAACTAGGTAGTGAGTGTTGCAACCGAGGACAGATGATTTTAACGCGCTACGCACTTCAGCACTCGCCGGTCCTGTTCTGTGAGCTTGTGTGGCCTACCACTTTGCAGCTGAGCCGTTGTTGCTCCTAGACCTTTCCACTTCACAATAACAGCACTTACAGTGGACCATGGCAGCTCTACCAGGGCAGAAACTTGACGAATTGAAAGGCACAGCTCTTCATTGAGGCTATTCTACTGCCAATGTTTGTCTATGGAGATTGCATAGCTATGTGCTGAATTTTATACACCTGTCAGAAACTGGTGTGGCTGAAATAGCCGATTCCACTCATTTGAAAGGGTGTCCACATACAAAAAGTATATATAGTGTATCTCTGCCTTATCTAGCTTCAATGAAGAAGACCCATCTGTTTGTTTGTTTGCTTATTTTTCTTATAAACTTGTGCTCAAAATAATATTATTGCAAGTAAGTAAAAGTGACAGGGAGAAACAAACAAGCTGCATACATTTACAAGCTAACAGTAAGATACAAAGCTTTTAAGCATCACACAACGGATGAGTTTGCCAGTGAAGAGAAGAGAGAGGTGTTTGTTCATGAAGTATGCTCTTTAATCTCTGCCTCCTGTCTCTTCTCTCTCTTCGTGTGTTCGTCCCGTTAGCTGAGAGGTAGCCGAGAGTCAAGCTGAATTTCAAAGCGAACACTTCATAAGATTGAAGCTTGGTGTTGCCTGCCTGCTGCTAGCTATCTTCACTGAACAAAACACAGGGAGGGAATTTTAGCTAGCGCTAGCTAAGTATGTTGGGCACTGCACTGATTAGCAGTTTGTAGCTTGTCATTTATATAGTTTGACAGTTTGCTGATTAAGTTGTAGACCTTCCCATCACCAGCATGTTTCCAGAGCACCAATTGCTGCATTGTAATGTTGGGTAAGCTAAACACGCAGCTGCAGACTCAATACTGTACTGACTCGGGTCAGAGCAGGCTGTTTGTTGTTTAATTCAAACTTGTTCATTGTGATAAAATAATGTTACTACAGTAGCTAGCTAACTATGTAGCTTGCTTATGGGATCGAGCACTGCATTTAGTGTTGCACTAGCTAGTTGGTTAGCTTTTTGGTTTCATATGAAGTGACTGGTTGGATAGCTGCTCTTTGGTTTCATATGAAGTGACTGGTTGGATAGCTGCTCTTTGGTTTCATATGAAGTGACTGGCTCAAATCAATTGAGTGAGCAAATCAATTGCCAGAAAAGACTGCATTGTTACGTCTGGAATTGTGACAGGTATAGTTAAAAAGTAATGTTATATATTTAGTGTTGATAAGTTTAGCTGCCAGTGCAAATAATATTTGAAAACAACATCTTTATGCTTACCTTTGCTGATTTTGAGCACAGCCACATAGCCTAGGCAGGCTATGGCTAGGAAACTCAAGGAAGTCCCTGTTCCTGGTATGTAGAAAGAATAACACTAGATCATTTATTGATATACTGCTAGGGTGTATTAGCTACAGCTCTCCTCACTGTTCGTGAGCCAACATAACGGGAGGCAGGTACGGTGGCTCCCATGGGACATATAAGGTGAGTCAAAAGGAACACAGAACAATAATTCACAAGGGCTACACAGAAAACCATCCATTCAACTGTTTATTATGAATTTTCATGACAATTAAGTTGGCATATGTGAATTGACACTCTCTAATCTCGCTCAAAAATTCTGATTCCATTGGTGGTATTTGTGGTTTCGGCTTCAGGCTAAGGTAGTAATGTGTTCATGATCAAACTTTTAAAAAATACTCAAAACTAGATGTAAAATCGTGCGACTAAGCCCTCCTAAAATTAAACTTCAAAATAAAGTACACGGTCATTTTCCATGATAAGAAATTGAATGACTTGTTTCCGCTCTTTGAAAGTATTTATGTGGCAGTGGATAGGATAGCCTGAATATGTGGAAGTTGGTTTGGTGTCTCCAGCTTGAACGGTTCAAGAGTTATTGTTGGTGGGTTATTTGATGCACATTTTTGTAATTTGTCTTGGTCAGTAGTTGTGGTCAGTAGTTGTGTGGTCAGTAATTGTGGGGTTGTGGTCAGTAGTTATGGTCTGTAGTTGTGTTGTTATGGTCAGTAGTTGTGAGGTCAGTAGTTGTATGATTGTGGTCAGTAGTTGTGTGTCATGGTCAGTATTTGGACAATACAGTGCCACTGACACGGCCTGCAACGAAAACATGCGGTCTCTCCTTCACTGCATCCGAGGTCAGTAAGACATTTAAACGTGTTAACCCTCGCAAGGCTGCAGGCCCAGACGGCATCCCCAGCCGCGCCCTCAGAGCATGCGCAGACCAGCTGGCCGGTGTGTTTACGGACATATTCAATCAATCCCTATACCAGTCTGCTGTTCCCACATGCTTCAAGAGGGCCACCATTGTTCCTGTTCCCAAGAAAGCTAAGGTAACTGAGCTAAACGACTACCGCCCCGTAGCACTCACTTCCGTCATCATGAAGTGCTTTGAGAGACTAGTCAAGGACCATATCACCTCCACCCTACCTGACACCCTAGACCCACTCCAATTTGCTTACCGCCCAAATAGGTCCACAGACGATGCAATCTCAACCACACTGCACACTGCCCTAACCCACCTGGACAAGAGGAATACCTATGTGAGAATGCTGTTCATCGACTACAGCTCGGCATTCAACACCATAGTACCCTCCAACTCGTCATCAAGCTCGAGACCCTGGGTCTCGACCCCGCCCTGTGCAACTGGGTACTGGACTTCCTGACGGGCCCCCCAGGTGGTGAGGGTAGGCAACAACATCTCCTCCCCGCTGATCCTCAACACGGGGCCCCACAAGGGTGCGTTCTGAGCCCTCTCCTGTACTCCCTGTTCACCCACGACTGCGTGGCCACGCACGCCTCCAACTCAATCATCAAGTTTGCGGACGACACAACAGTGGTAGGCTTGATTACCAACAACGACAGAGACGGCCTACAGGGAGGAGGTGAGGGCCCTCGGAGTGTGGTGTCAGGAAAATAACCTCACACTCAACGTCAACAAAACTAAGGAGATGATTGTGGACTTCAGGAAACAGCAGAGGGAACACCCCCTATCCACATCGATGGAACAGTAGTGGAGAGGGTAGCAAGTTTTAAGTTCCTCGGCATACACATCACAGACAAACTGAATTGGTCCACTCACACTGACAGCGTCGTGAAGAAGGCGCAGCAACGCCTCTTCAACCTCAGGAGGCTGAAGAAATTCGGCTTGTCACCAAAAGCACTCACAAACTTCTACAGATGCACAATCGAGAGCATCCTGGCGGGCTGTATCACCGCCTGGTACGGCAACTGCTCCGCCCTCAACCGTAAGGCTCTCCAGAGGGTAGTGAGGTCTGCACAACGCATCACCGGGGCAAACTACCTGCCCTCCAGGACACCTACACCACCCGATGTTACAGGAAGGCCATAAAGATCATCAAGGACATCAACCACCCGAACCACTGCCTGTTCACCCCGCTATCATCCAGAAGGCGAGGTCAGTACAGGTGCATCAAAGCTGGGACTGAGAGACTGAAAAACAGCTTCTATCTCAAGGCTATCAGACTGTTAAACAGCCACCATTGAGTGGCTGCTGCCAACACACTGTCATTGACACTGACCCAACTCCAGCCACTTTAATAATGGGAATTGATGGGAAATGATGTAAATATATCACTAGCCACTTTAAACAATGCTACCTTATATAATGTTACTTACCCTACATTATTCATCTCATATGCATACGTATATACTGTACTCTACATCATCGACTGCATCCTTATGTAATACATGTATCACTAGCCACTTTAACTATGCCACTTTGTTTACTTTGTCTACATACTCATCTCATATGTATATACTGTACTCGATACCATCTACTGTATGCTGCTCTGTACCATCACTCACTCATATATCCTTATGTACATATTCTTTATCCCCTTACACTGTGTATAAGACAGTAGTTTTAGAATTGTTAGTTAGATTACTTGTTGGTTATCACTGCATTGTCGGAACTAGAAGCACAAGCATTTCGCTACACTCGCATTAACATCTGCTAACCATGTGTATGTGACAAATAAAATTTGATTTGATTTGATTTATTTGTGTGGTCAATAGTTGTGGTTGTGGTCAGTGTCAGTGTACAGTTGTTGCGTGTGAAAAGTGAAAGAAGTGTGATGAGAAGTGGCAGGGTGAAATATGAAGGGAGTGAACGGAGACAGTTTCACACTATCCAATCAGAGCAGCAGGATCTCTTTACAGACAGGCAAACTAACCAGTTGAGTTATTTAGAGCACTGGGCACAATCCTGAGAAGGAGGACGAAGCTAGTGAGCATTCGAAATCTTCTCTGTATCATTCCAGATTGTCAAGACTGGGGAAGCATTAAAAATGTTAGCGCTATCTTTTCGGTCTGAAACAGATTCACAAATCATGGGAATTTATCACGCTATGAAGACTCTGTCTTTCTCTGAGGCACATGATGCTAGTCAACAGTTGCCTTAGCAGGCCTGCTCCCTCCATGGCTAAAGTATACTAACAAACGTTTGTGCTATGAAACTACAAATAAATAAATACTGCGCTCTGAACCACAACACATGATGGTGTTGTTAGACAAAGCAAGTAAAGTAAACTTCAAAACGTGATGTGGTTTTATTAGAATTTGCATAAATAATGAATCTGCTAGCTTCTGACATGACTTCTTGCATCTATAATGGGAGCAGTTGATTGGTAACTATATTTAATCTCCAATGTTTATTGAAAACATAAATACATTAGCACAATGAGCACTTGTTGTCTCTCAAATACATCGCTACAGTTGTTGGTTAGCTAGCTAGCAAATTTTATACATATTAGCATTGACATGAAATATGTCAAAACACCTCAAAACAAGACATGGTATCAAGAACCAGATGAAACTATCTTAAACCAGTCACACTTCCCTACATGGCAGTTTCTTGTCATTGTTGGTAGCTGTCTGGCCATCCAGAACCATGGCAGTTTCTTGTCATTGTTGGTAGCTGTCTGGCCATCCAGAACCATGGCAGTTTCTTGTCATTGTTGGTAGCTGTCTGGCCATCCAGAATCCCAACAACTCACTGACTTCTGCCCCATTGAAGCGTGCGCATCGTTTTTGTGACTTTATCATTTATTGATTGGTGGAAGCTATTCCTAATCCTCTTTTAGATTTGAAAAGCAAAGAAGTAGAGGAAGATTTCATAAACGCTAACTGTTTGTTTAACCTCTTCAGTCGACCCTCTACTTTTTTGAACATTTTGTTAAAAATCGCGCAACATTTCAGCGCCCTGCTACTCATGCCAGGAATATAGTATGTTCATATGGTTAGAATGTGTGGATAGGAAACCCTCGGACGTTTTTAAAACTGATTAAATCACGACTGTGGCTATTACATAACGTGCGTTACATCGGAAAGCGCAGGAAAACCTGATCACAGAAAATGGAAATAAATATCCTTGCGCCACTTCCAGCAATTGTTAACAGTGAGCCGAATTAGATAAGACCGAGCATTCAACTCCCACAGCATCCCCATGTTGTCTAGAGTCTTGTGAATTGAATCATCTTTGATTCTTGGTTGAACCGAAACAGGGGCACCGCTTACCTCCGGTCTCCGCCCAGATCATTCCGGAAGAGCTCTCTCCTGAAATTTTTTCCAAGACGACAGCTAATGATATTTACATCGCCTACGGATGATTTTTATCGCTTATTAGCGTTTACTAATACCTAAAGTAGCATTACAAACGTATTTCGAAGTGTTTTGTGAAAGTTTATCGTCTACTTTTTGAATAAAAAAAAATGACGTTACGTTGTGAAATCGCTGTTTTTTTCGTTTATCACACAGTCTACATATAACGATATCTTGGCTTTATATGGCCCGATTTAATCGAAATAAAGACCCAATAGTGTTTATGGGACATCTAGGAGTGCTAACAAAGAAGATGGTGAAAGGTAATGACTGTTTTCTATTTTATTGTGCGGTTTGTGTAACGCCGAAATGCTAATTATTTTGTTTACGTCCCCTGCTGTGCTTTTCTGTTGTAGTGTATTGGTGCATGCTATCAGATAATAGCTTCTCATGCTGTCGCCGAAAAGCATTTTAAAAATCGGACTTGTTGCCTGGATTCACAACGAGTGTAGCTTTAATTTGATACCCTACATGTGTATTTTAATGAACTTTTGAGTTTTAACTAATACTATTAGCATTTAGCGTAGCGCATTTGCATTTCCAGAGCTCTAGTTGGGACGCAAGCGTCCCAAGTAGAGGCAAGAGGTTAACTGGTTGGGAAAGTGCTCAAAATGTTAGTTGTTTATAAAAAGTTACTGAAAATGTTGATATGGTTTTCAAAACAGCTGTAACTTTATCAGAATAAGATATTGATGACATCCCAATCGGGCCTTTTAGAATGTTGAGGAAATCCCTTGCAAAGTGGATGGAGGACAAAAAGAAGGACAAAACGTTTAGTAGTTTAAAAAGTATAAAAGATATAAAAAAGTTGTACACAGATTTTTTTATCCGGACCGGTCTAGAGTTTTAACGCTCAAACGGTGTAAGAGTAGCATGCAAAATAATGACTTGTGTCAAAGATTTAAAGTGGGGACACTTGCTTCCAGGCCCACCTATTAATTAAGTCGTAAATAATTCACATTAATTAAAGATTTTTATTTATTTATCTTGATTTATTCTAACTATTTTTGAGGGTGACGTACAGTAGTAGTGACTGTTGTTGCTAGGTAACATGCTAAGATTCCTGTGAATCTTCAGGAATCCCCACTCCTCAGTAAAAGGCACATGACAGCCCGCTTGGAGAGAAATTTCTGCCAAGGGTGCCGAGTCAGCATAGAATGTCCACTCAATAAAGAGGCTTCCGAAGGGCGCAGTGGAGCCCTTGATGGCTCGACAACTAGATTGATTTGTGAATGCGCATATCAAGTGATTGAATGCTCAAAGTATTCGGTTTGAAATTCAGCCTCAGAGTGCATGACAGACAACCATGGTGGGGGCCTTGCGTCAGATGCTGCCCAAATTTAAAGTACAGAGATGTCCTACTGTACTCTGCCCTAATTACAGCACAGTAAGGTGAAGGAATGCAAATGCCAGCCCCCAGGGAGGCCTGAGAGAGATTTCTGATTCGACAGTGGAGGACTGAGAGAGCTGTAATTGGACAATGGATGGCTGAGAGAATGCTGTTTGGACACTTCTTTAAATGTCAGTTAGCCACAGATGGATCTTTTTTTTTTTTTAACATGCTAAGATGGGAGGACAGAGTGTGACATCATCACTCAAAATCTCTGAGGCTTCAACACTCACTAAAGTGCTTGCATAAGCTTTGTGACATAGACAGAGAGAGAGAGGGAGAGAGAGAGAGTTGATCGTACACTATAAAAGGTCAGTTAGTTACGAATGACAACATTATCTACTAAGAGCTTCAACGCTTATTGTACATTTAAGTACATGACAGAGCCCCAGAGTTCCTCTGTGGAGAAACCTTCCAGAAGGACCACGATCTCTGCAAAACTCCACCAATCAGGCCTATATGGTAGTGTGGCCAGATGGAAGCCACGCCTCAGTAAAAGGCAAATGACAGCCCGCTTGGAGTTTCAAACCATGAGAAATAAGATTCTCTGGTCTAATGAAACCAAGATAGAACTCTTTGGCCTGAATGCCAAGCGTCATGTCTGGAGGAAACCTGGCACCATCCCTACGGTGAAGCATGGTGGTGGCAGTGACTCGGAGACTAGTCAGGATCGAGGGAAAAATGAATGGATCAAAGTACAGAGAGACCCTTGATGAAAACCTGCTCCAGAGCACTGAGGACCTCAGACTGGGGTGAATGTTCACCTTCCAACAGGACAACGACCCTAAGCATGTAGCCAAGACAACACAGGAGTGGCATTCTCTGAATGTCCTTGAGTGACCCAGCCAGATCCCAGACTTGATCCAGATCGATCATCTCTGGACAGACCTGAAAATAGCTGTGCAGCGACACTCCCCATCCAACCTGACAGAGCTTGAAAGGATCTGCAGAGAAGAATGGTAGAAACTCCCCAAATACAGGTGTTCCAAGATTGCTGCGTCATATCCAGGAAGGCTCGAGGCTGTAATTGCTGCCAGAATGTGCTTCAACAAAGTACTGAGTAAATATTTTTACAAATTTGAGAAAATATCTAAAAACCTGTTTTTGTTTTGTCATTATGGGGAATTGTAGATTGAAAAGGAAAAAAACAATTTAATCCATTTTAGAATAAGGCTGTAATGTAACAAAATGTGGAAAAAGTCAAGGGGTCTGAATAGTTTCTGAATGCCCTGTGCATAACTATGTGATATGTACAGGAATAAATTAAGCAGTCCAACACTAGCTGTGTGAATGCCATGATATTCTGCTGTAACCAACTCTTCATCTGTCCTTCATTTCACATTAAAAAAAATATTTAACCTTTATTTAACTAGGTAAGTCAGTTAAACAAATGATTATTTACGGTGATGGCTTTACCAAAAGGCAAAAGGCCTCTTGCGGGGACGAGGGCCATGATTTAAAAAAATAAAACAAATACTCTGCTAACTCTTCATCTGTCACTCATTTTCATGCCTTACATTGTGGGTAGAGGCTAGGGTCCCTCTAGTCCTGTGCTACTGTACTGCCATACTGCCATACTAGTGCCATACTACTGCCATACTGTATGTGTTGTAACCAACTCCTATATTGCTCGCTGTCATGCCATACAGTACATTTCTGGACTATTAAGCACCTGAATATAAGCCGCACCCACTGAATTATTAAAAAATATGTATTTTGTACATAAATAAGCCGCACGTGTCTATAAGCCGCAGGTGCCTACCGGTACATTGAAACAAATTAACTTTACACAGCCTTTAAACGAAACACGGCTTGTAACAAAAATAAATAGGCTTTTAAACGAAACACGGCTTGTAACAAAAATAAATAGGCTTTAACGAAACATGGCTTGTTACAAAAATTAATAGGCTTTTAAACGAAACTGTTAAGGGAATTTTTATCAATAATGACTAATTATGTATACATTTCAATCAGGACTGACTAATCAGAATACTATTATGTTACTGTATATGTACTAATCAGAATACTATTATGTTACTGTATATGTACTAATTCGAATACTATTATGTTACTGTATATGTATGCATTTTCTTTTTAATCTTAGTACTGAATATAATGTGTGTAAATATAATCAAGAATTAGAACAATGTCTGTCTGTACCATGGTAGAAATGAATGAACTTATAGCCAGTCTGGCTAGAAGGCTTATCTACACAAGCTGACCTTGGCTCAGTCATATATTATCTTAATAGGGAGAGACATGTGAGAACCATACAGCCTTTGTACTAGAGCGGAGATGACACGGGCTAGTACTGAAACTAATGACGTCATTTTCAGTTTATAACGTGAAGTAAAATGTGTAAAAAGGAGCAGTACTCTCGTGAATAAAGGCTGCTGGTTGACTTTAAGACTGGGCTCGGTCCATTTTATACAAATAAGGGTCATACAAATCCTTATGAATTGACAGAGTGTTTGATTTTAATTGGGTATTAAAACAGAGGAATTTAATTCCTGCAACAGAAACACGGCTTGTAACAAAAATAAATAGGCTTTAACGAAACACGGCTTGTAACAAAAATAAAAAAAATAGCAGTAAACAGTAGCCTACCAAGAAAGTCATTGGTCACTATCTTCCTCCTCCTGTGCACTGAAACCACTGAAGTCATCTCCTTCGGTGTCGGAGTTGAATAGCCTCAGAATTGCTTCATCCGATGTTGGATCGTTTTCATTGTCGCTCTCGTCACTTTCACCCGGAGGCAAATTCCCTGCTGAGCTCATGTTGCCCTCTTCAACACGCAGCAGTCCAGCCTTTCGAAACCCGTTGATGATAGTGTATTTTTGACAATGCTCCACGCTGTCAGGACCCACTGGCAGACTTGACCATAAGTTGCTCTTCGCATGCGGCCCGCTTTAGTGAAGGATTTCTCCCCACTTGTCATCCAAGCCTCCCACTGAACACGGAGCGCCATCTTAAATGCACGATTTACACTGATGTCGAGTGTCTGCAAATACTTTGAGCCATCTGCTTTTCTTCCCTCTGAAAGCTTTTGTTGTCTTTTTGCACTGAGTCAGTTCCTCACGCTGCTGTTTCCAACGTCTTATAATCGACTCATTAAGGCCAAGCTCCCGTGCAGCAGCTCTATTTCCTTTTCCAACAGCCAGATCGATCGCCTTCAACTTGAAAGCTGCATCATATGCATTTCTCCGTGTCTTTGCCATGATGAGGGTGACAAAATGACTACCGTAATCAGAATGATGGGAAGTTTGAGCGCGCTCGATTAACTTCTCATTATGTGACGGTGCTCAGTTTTTTGGCGGCATGAATCTTGTGAAAGCGGGAAAAATCCATAAATTAGCCACGTCATTGTATAAACCGCGAGGTTCAAAGCGTGGGAATAAAGTAGCGGCTTATAGTCCGGAAATTACGGTACATTTTTGGGATCAAAGCCGATCACCAGTGGCGCAGCGCACTATCGAGGGCAAGGTTCCCTCCTGGTCCTGGGGAAGAATCAGAACATAGCATTTGAATGAGTCCAAACATTATTATATGTGGCATTGTTGACTTACTCTATATTTTAATTTTATGAATCAGATCCCAGTGGCAGAGTACCCTCAGCAGTGACTTAACTCAGTGACTTAACTCAGTGACTTACTTGACATATTCCCATTAGCTCCTAATGTGACACAATGCGCCTCAGCAGTGTAAGGTCTCAATACCAACCCCAATCACTGGCAATAATGATCCGAACCAGTACACTGGAATTTTATCATTAACCTTTCAATAGTTAATAAAACAACCAGACCAAGCACCCTGGCTGAAACCCAAGAACTGAGTTAAAGGTCCAATGGTGTGGTAGTTATAACTATTCTGAATGATCTATATGTCTATATTATGTATACATATGTTATATATAGCTACCAACGGTATGGTACAGCAGATATAACTATTCTGAGTAATATATATGTCTATTTAATCTATACCAATGTTATATATAACTACCAACGGTGTGGTAGTTAGAACTGTTCGGAGTAGAACAAGGCCAAAATACCCACAATCCATTGCCTGGTGCTGCATAGAAAAATTGATGTATGTGAGAAGAGTAATGAAAACAACTCTGTAATGTTCCAGTGAGAAACACACACCTGATCCCAGTGGAAACATTATCTTACTGTCACTGACCCATTGGGGGGTATTACCCTGGGGAGAATTACCCTGGGGAGTATTATCCTGGGGAGTATTACCCTGGGGGGTATTACCCCAGGGAGTATTACCCTGGGGAGTAATACCTAGGATAGGATAAAGTAATCCCTCTCACCCCCCCCCTTAAAAGATTTAGATGCACTACTGTTCCACTGGATGTCATAAGGTGAATGCACCAATTTGTAAGTCGCTCTGGATAAGAGCGTCTGCTAAATGACTTAAATGTAATGTAAATGGAGTAATACCCTGGGGAGAATTACCCTGGGGAGAATTACCCCGGGGGGTATTACCCCGGGGAGAATTACCCCGGGAGAATTACCCTGGGGAGTATTACATTACCCTGGGGAGAATTACCCTGGGGAGAATTACCCTGGGGAGTATTACCCTGGGGAGAATTACCCTGGGGAGTATTACCCTGGGGAGTATTACCCTGGGGAGTATTACCCTGGGAAGTGTTACCCTGGGGAGAGTTACCCTGGGGAGAGTTACCCTGGGGAGTTACCCTGGGGAGTGTTAACCTGGGGAGAGTTACCCTGGGGAGTATTACCCTGGGGAGAGTTACCCTGGGGAGTATTACCCTGGGGAGAATTACCCTGGGGAGAATTACCGGGAGTATTACTCTGGGGAATGTTACCCTGGGGAGAATTACCCTGGGGAGAATTAGCCTGGGGAGAATTAGCCTGGGGAGAATTACCCTGGGGAGTATTACCCTGGGGAGAATTACCCTGGAGAGAATTACCGGGAGTATTACTCTGGGGAATGTTACCCTGGGGAGAATTACCCTGGGGAGTATTACCCTGGGGAGAATTAGCCTGGGGAGAATTAGCCTGGGGAGAATTACCCTGGGGAGTATTACCCTTTGGAGAATTACCCTTTGGAGAATTATCCTGGGGAGAATTACCCTGGGGAGTATTACCCTGGGGAGAATTACCCTGGGGAGTATTACCCTGGGGAGAATTACCCTGGGGAGTATTACCCTGGGGCGTATTACCCCTGGGGAGTATTACCCCTGGGGAGTATTACCCCTGGGGAGTATTACCCTGGGGAGAATTACCCTGGGGAGAATTACCCTGGGGTGTATTACTCTGGGGAGTATTACCCTGACGAGCGTTACCCTGGGGAGCGTTACCCTGGGGAGAATTACCCTGGGGAGAATTACCCTGGGGAGTATTACCCTGGGGCATGTTGCCCTGGGGAGCACTACTGTTCCCTTTACAGTGCACCACTATTATTTTTATAGTGCACTAATATTCCCTATATAGTGCACTACTATTCCCTTTTTTTTTTACGTGGGTGACGTGTACGTGGGTGACCTGTACGTGAATGGCGTTACGTGTACGTGGGTAATGTGTAGGTCGGTGACTTGCACGTTGACACACTCTTGTGAGAGAACATTACTACTCCATCACTAGAGTTAAACATTCTCCAATCCCGAAAATATTTTTCTTTCTCTGTCACACAGCAGCATTACTTGACTGTGAAGTGTGCATCCAACCCAATCTCTTCCTGCGCCATGGCTATATCCAACCCAATCTCTTCCTGTGCCATGGCTATATCCAACCCAATCTCTGCCTTTTCCTCTGGCTGTATCCAACCCAATCTCTGCCTGTTCCCTGGGAGTATATTTTCTAGCAGGCTTTATCTCATTGTTAGCAGACAGGACTAGACAGGGTGAAACATGACAGGACAGGACAAGACAGGACGGGACAGGACAAGACAGGACGGGACAAGACAGGACGGGACAGCGCTGCCTGCATTGTTATTGTCACTTCATGAGGCACAGTTGGCAGTGCAGTCCTTGGCAGAGTGCAGTCCTTGCCAGAGACAGCAGGGAGAGAGGAGAGGAGTGCCGCTGAATTAACTAACAGAATGGGAATGTAAAGTTTGCCTCTGTCATTTTTAGCATCTTGAGTTGACACCTGGATGTCCAGGGCACAGAGACTGAGAGGACTATCTTTGTTGCTGGGTGGTTTTGACAGTTTAAAGTCCAGCTTTTCACTCAAACATGTCTGTCTGCAAGTCTTGAGCAGCTACGTCTCTCTTGCAAAGATATTTTTTGTCAACGAGAAAAACTTCTGTATAAATACAGGTTAAATGTTTTCCAAATGCATACAAAATAGATGCATTGCACCTTGCACTCTAGCATAAAGCAGTAACACATTGGGTTCTCGTTCTTAATCTACAAAAAAAAGACACTTTCACAAAACAGATTTGGTTTCTATCGATTTTAAACAGGAAAATCGAAAACAATGTGAAAGTAAAGAAAATGAGCTCTAAAACCAATCATAGTATAAGGCCAGGCCACTTGGAGGACTGGGTATAAAATGGGGATGTGAGAATGAGAACCTATGACATCAGTAATGCTTATCAACAGATGTAACCATTATCTCCCCCGGTGTCCAAAACCCTGATAGCAAGCTAGCACCGGCCCATCATCAGTAAAGACAGCACCCCACTTCTCATTTGTCTCATTGGCTTTAGAGTGGATAACAGCTGTGGGGCGACACGAAAGCAGCACACCGACTGTTGGACTGCCATTGTCGGTCCCTTGTCGGACTGCTGCCGAAATACCACCACATCGGCTGCAGACACTGGTCTGATATCAGCTAGCCGAATGGTGAGTTGCATCATATGGCCAGAAGTGGTCTGATTAGTGCTTGCTAACTAGAGTACCAAGGCTACAGAAGCACAACTATGGTTTATTCCAACAGACAAGTAAAAGTGAGGAGTTGGAAGCAAACAGGGAAACAGAGATGACTTTGTATTTGTAGAGACTGTTGTGTGAAAGCTCCGGGGCAACTTATTCAAATATGCAGCAGAGATAAATCTCACTCTGTGGCTGACTAGCTGAGTGGTGCTGAACGTTCCGCTCTCTTTGGTTTACCAATGTCAGTCAGATATAACACCCACCCACACACACATACACACATTGAACCAATATAAGAGTGACTCTGTAATTAAGGTCTGTGAGAAGTCAGTCCACCAGGGAGGAGAGCAGTGTGTGTGTGTGTGTGTGTGTGTGTGTGTGTGTGTGTGTGTGTGTGTGTGTGTGCGCGCGTGCGTCATGAATCAGTCCACCACGAATGACTCAGCTTCTCGTAGGGCTCTGCTCCGTCTTTATTGTATTTCTTTAGCAATCTAAATGTAATGGTAATTTCTGATGAGACATGTGCAGCGTTTTCCGTGAATGCAGTCTCCACTAAGGCGGGAACATTGCCTTTAAATTATGATTACGCTGCAACTCTGAACTTCAGCGATACAGATTGAATCGAGCCCTTAGTCTAATCACAGCTCTACTTTGACTGTAATGTTTTCCTTCAGGCCAGACTGGACACATGCTGTCTAATGGCCCTCTAGGTAGACCTAATAAGGTATATTAAATACACCTGTCTCTCTGCTTAAGATAAGTGCTCTCACAGCCAAGCAATTTGCTAAGACTTTCTTTGCTAGAGCTTTCTTTCGATTCTGTCTCTAATAGGCCTCAAGGTATAATAAGGTAAATTAAATGTGTCTGTCTGCCAGCTTATTAAAGCTACTTCAGTTCCCATAGCCAAGCACTTTGCTCTAGGCTAAAACCAGGCTTTCATGTGTAACTTTCTGGTTTCAAATTGCTGTCGAAACATACACAGAGGTCAGACAATGGGACTAGACCTGAGATTGCCCATAACCACAATATCCTTGAAGATCCTTTTAATTTTGTGCTTCGTATAGATTCCTTGAGTGAAATGATAAGCATCTGATCTCTCTTCAACTATTGATCGTGGGAATGAAAGACGCAACTTGATATTCAGTAATGTCCCCCATCCTCCCCTCGGCCCAGACTGAAAACATTGACGGTGACCGTGTACTGATAGAGCAGCAAGCGCTAGCATGCATTCATTATTCATCTTTACACAATGGGTGGGTCTAATTCTGAATGCTGATTGGTTAAAACAGCCTTCCAGCCAGTGTCTATTCCACAAGTTACCACTGGCTAAATATATGACATTAAAATGCCTATTTACTCTGTTCCATCTGACTGCAAAATCCACTGTCTCATCAGCCCAGCCAGGCAATTTATAAACTTGATCTCCACTATAAAAAGTATCTAGACATTATATCACATTTTATTTAGACTAGCATTTGGTTTTCAACAGTGGAGATTTGTATAAACCTTTCTTTCTGTCTCTCCGACCTTTGCAACATTGTTTCAATATTGAAATTCAATCACCATTAATGAACCTGTTGGGAGTTGGTATGAGAGAGAGGCAGGCAGCATTTCTTAGGCAGTCAAAATCATGCATCAGCTAGCATCATTTTTATGGATATATACAAAAAAAATGTCAATTGAGAAAAGGTAGACAAAACTAATTGCAGGTAGTTTGCAGTCTTTTCAGCTTCAGTTTGAAGGGATTGTGTTAGCTGTGTTGTTGGCTAGCTCCTCTGAACAACAGTGTCCTGACGAGTGAGCACATATCTATGCCAGGCAAAATCGTGCCACATTAGCTCATTGTTATGGATGTATCTAAATAAATATCACTAGAAAACAGCTTAACTTCTTATGGCTGCAGGGGCACTATTGAGTAGCTTGGATGAAAGGTGCCCAGAGGTGCCTAGAGTAAACGGCCTGCTCCTCAGTCTCAGTTGCTAATGTATGCATGTTATTAGTAGTATTGGAGAGAAAACACTCTGAAGTTTCAAAACCGTTTGAATTATGGCTGTGAGTATAACAGAACTCATATGGCAGGCAAAAACCTGAGAAAAAATCCAGACAGGAAGTGAGAAATCTGAGGTTGGCATATTTTCAACCCACTCCCTATTGAAATCCCATTGGGATATGAATGAAGATTCACTTCCTAGGGCTTCCACTAGATGTCAGCTGTCTATAGAAACTTGAATTAGGCTTCTACTGTGTTGTGGGACTGAATAAGAGGGGAATGAGTCAGCTTACTGGCAGAGAGCCAGGTCCTGGTCATACGCATACCACATGATATCTTCCTGCATTCCATCCCTCCTCAAGACACAAAGGAATTCTCCGGTTGGAAGATTTATTTAAAAAAACATCCTAATGATTGGTTCTGTACTTAGTTTGAAATGTTTCTTCGACCTGTAATACTACTTTTTGAAGTTTTTGTCCGAAGAAATGGTTGACCAGCACCAGCGTTTGGATAGGTGTACCAAACGCGCTAACAAAAGTAGCTAATTGGACATAAATAACGGACATTATCGAACAAATCAAGCATTTATTGTGTGCCTGCGATTCCTGGGAGTGCATTCTGATGAAGATCATCAAAGGTAAGGGAATATTTATCATGTAATTTCTGGTTTATGTTGATCCAAAATGGCGGATAATTTGATTATATTTCTGAGCGCCGTCTCAGATTAGTGCATGGTTTGCTACATAAGTTCTGTAATACTCACAGACACGATTCAAACAGTTTTAGAAACTTCAGAGTGTTTTCTATCCAAATCTATGAATAATATGCATATCTTATATTATTGGCATGAGTAGCAGGAAGTTGAAATTGGGCACGCTATTTATCCAAAAGTGAAAATTCTGCCCCCTAGCTTTTAATGCAACCGCAACCGCTTTGGTACACTGGCAATTGTGTTCAGCATGGTGGGCTGGGGAATCTGAGACTCTTTGTGCTTAAGGCGATGGACTTGTCCTGTCTGGATAAGCTGGATAAGACTCTGCCGAAAGTGGTGTAGGGCTTATTAACCACCAACTGTTTGGTCTTCTTGCAGAAGATTTGCTGGGACATAGAGCAACATGCCTTTGTTGGTAAAGATATCAACCGAATAGGACCGGCTAGCGTATTGTTTAGGCACATTGAGGGGACATTGGGAGCTGCTTTTGAGAGGGCTGTCAACAAAGTGAATGGCCTGGGGCTCTAAAGACGCTGCAAAAAGTCTTAGGAAGGCAGTTCTTGCACAGCATGAATGTTGTGTATGGGAGATTGAGGAGAAATGTCATCTCAATCGATCTCATGCACAACAATACATTTACTTTCTAAGCACAACCCCAAAAAAATCATTATCTCCAAGTAATTGTCTGTAAACCTCCCCCAGCCTTTGACAGATCATTCTTGTCGCTATTATCCCTTTACAGGGGTATTTATTAGTATTGAATCTGCAGAGAGAAGAATGAGTTGGTTGTGTCATTACGGTCGTAGTGTTGATATTTTACTTTGCTGGTTTCTGTCTGACAATCTTGTTGTGCTCCATAACCGCAAGGTTCCCTCATGTTTGTGTACCCAAAATGCCCCAGCTTTGGAGTATTTTTCAGCAGGGCACTGTGGAATGACTCCAGATATCCTGAGTTGTACAAAAAGAAAAGGTAAAAAGAGAAGAGGGGTAAACTAAATTGATGACGTGGTCTGGAAGGTACTCTGTGGTCCTAGGCTACGTCTAACCTCATGTAACCCCATAACACAAACCATAAATACACTACCCAATTCATTTTACTTACTGTAAATGTACATATTTTAGCAATCAGCTTGTAAATATTTTGGCTATTTTGGAATAAGGCTGTAAGGCAATAAAATGTGGAAAAAATCAAGGGGTCTGAATACTTTCCGAAGGCAGTGTACATGTGAATCGTTTCAGGAAACTAGGCATATGTCGTGCGTCACTACCTCACAGGAAAGCTATTTGAACGTAAGCTTTTTTTTTTCAAATCAAAATGCGTCTTTTGGCAGAAATGCCTTCTGGAATGTAAACTTTCATGTGCCTTAATAACAAACTTGTATGCCATCTGTAAATATTCATGAAATTGTTAAATTACGAGCCAAGTTGGTTTAGCCAGAGAAAAAGACTAGCCATGATTGGCTGAGAAAATGAGTGGGCTGGACATGCCGAGAGATGAGTTCAGATTGGTCTGCCATATAGCACGCTTCGGTCTATAATATGAGCTGGTCAGTATGTGTAGGTAATCCTTACTAACACAGATGTTTTGAAATATATCCTGTAGTAGAACTGCATAAGTGTTGCTTTCCACTTTCTGAAGGACCGAGTTATGAAATCAGTGGAATTAGAGTATGATAGCTAAATATGCAGACGGAATTGAAAAGAGAACACACCGAAGGCTGCTGTCTCCGGATTACATCTTATAACTAAGGACAACCATGGCATCTGTGACAGAGAGGGAGAAGCATCCTTTCATGTACGGGTACCATAGTCTAGCTAGCTACATTTTTAGATATAACTCATTTCTAATTTTGTCAGAAAGTTGTTTTCATTTCAAGTTAAAATGTACTGTGAGCTAGCTAGCTAACATTAGCTAGCTGGCTAGATAGCTAACATTGCATGTATGATCTGTGTAGTAATATTATTTGTATCTCAGAGCCATTTGCATTGCTAGTTATAGCCTAATGTTGGCTAGCTAACATTGAACCTGCTTGGTTAGCTACCTGCAGATTCATGCAGGGTTGTAACCTTGAGATTATGGTTCATTGTTTAGCTAGGTAACTACATGTCTAAACAAAATACTCCACTATGCAACAAACTATTTCAGTAGAATGTTTATGATGTGACTGCGACAACTGTAGATAGACTTAACTGGTAAATTCACTCTGGCAATCTACTCCGATTTCAGAGCGCTTTGGTCTGATCCAGAGCGCAGAATAACTGATGAATTTACTTACCCTCCTCACCCGTTGAATATGGCCGGTGTAAGTAAACTTTGGAAAAATAAATGTAATTAAATTGTTGCCAGCAGCACAGTTGAAGTCACCAATGCTCTCGATAACATAAAAACAGTGTAACCAGCTCTGCTATGGCGAGTAAAATTGTCAGAGTGAGCTATTCTCTCATTTGTGTTTGGAAGTAGCTAGCAAAGGTAGCCAACGTTGGCCAGTTAGCTTGGATGCTTGACTGCTGTTTTTAGGACGGAACACTCGGATCAACCCTACTCCTCGGCAAAGGGGGTCCAGTGTGTCTCTGAACGCTAGTCTTGAAATGGAGCGATAGTTGTCAAGACCAGATGGGTAAGGGTAGTAACTATCCCCAACCTTATGGAGTGGCAGCAAATAAAATCAAATGTATTTATATATCCCTTCGTACATCAGCTCATATCTCAAAGTGCTGTACAGAAACCCAGCCTAAAACCCCAAACAGCAAGCAATGCAGGTGTAGAAGCACGGTGACTAGGAAAAATTCCATAGAAAGGCCAAAACCTAGGAAGAAACCTAGAGAGGAACCAGGCTATGAGGGGTGGCCAGTCCTCTTCTGGTTGTGCCGGGTGGAGGTTATAACAGAACATGGCCAAGATGTTCTAATGTTCATAAATTACCAGCATGGTCAGATAATAATAATCACAGTAGTTGTCGAGGGTGCAGCAAGTCAGCACCTCAGGAGTAAATGTCAGTTGGCTTTTCATAGCCGATCATTAAGAGTATCTCTACCACTCCTGCTGTCTCTAGAGAGTTGAGGTCTGGGACAGGTAGCACGTCCGGTGAACAGGTCAGGATTCCATAGCCACAGGCAGAACAGTTGAAACTGGAGCAGCAGCACGGCCAGGTGGACTGGGGACAGCAAGGAGTCATCATGCCAGGTAGTCCTGAGGAATGGTCCTAGGGCTCAGGTCCTCTGAGAGAGAGAAAGAAAGAGAGAATTAGAGAGAGCATACTTAAATTCACACAGGACACCAGATAAGACAGGAGAGGTACTCCAGATATAACAAACTGACCCTAGCCCACCGACACATAAACTACTGCAGCATAAATACGGGAGCCTGAGACAGGAGTGGTCAGGAGACACTGTGGCCACATCCGATGATACCCCCGGACAGGGCCAAACAGGACGGATATAACCCCACAGACTTTGCCAAAGCACAGCCCCCACACCACTAGAGGGATATCTTCAACCACCAACTTACCATCCTGAGACAAGCACATACGCACTGATAACAATGTGAAATAAAAAATGTGGGCTACTGAGCCAACATGAATGGGTGCTGCACACTTAAGCAGACAGGTTCCAAATTATCAGCACCTATGGATTTTTTTGTCTAATGTTAACAAAGCATCTAGGACTTCTTTATCAGTGAATTTCCAAAAAGAAAACTCCTGACCAGCATTTTCAGTATCATTCAATAGATTAACCATCTACATCCAATCTACCCTTTTCAAGAGTTGGCTTTGAAATACATTCAAATATAAAGCCTGCAGAGATACATTAATGATATTAATTTTGTCAGTAATAGGGCCAGAATCTGCATTAATTTATTGGGGAGAGAAGAGGAGACACAAACCCTTCAGTGATTTAACAGCTTTCCATAATTTATCTGGGTTCCCTCTACATTCAACTAGTTTTACACACAGATTTTTCAATCGCCTGAAAGACCGAATCAAGTCGGTCGGTCATATATGATATGTGTAGTGTGAATAATTGTAATGGTTTTCCTCCTCTTCGTCTGAAGAGGAGAGGCAAGGCGAGAAGGATCAGGGGACCAATATGCGGCGTGGCGAGTGTCCATGGTTGTTTATTTAAACACAAACTGAACACTCCATACAAAAACAATAAACGTAGCGTGAATAACCGAAAACAGTACCATGTGGTGTAAAACACAGACACGGAAACAATCACCAGTTAAACAACAGTGAAACCCAGGCTACCTAAGTATGATTCTCAATCAGAGACAACTAACGACACCTGCCTCTGATTGAGAACCATACTAGGCCGAACACAGAAAACCAACCTAGAAACACAAAATATAGAATGCCCACCCAACTCATGTCCTGACCAACTAAAACAAACAATTAGCACAATAACTAGGGTCAGAACGTGACAATAATATTGTCCAACTGACTCAATTATGAATGTATAGTAAATCAAATAAATATTATTTAAAACTAAGAATGCATTTAACTCAATTCAATTAATAGCATTTATTAGTCTCAAAACATTTGACACTCAAAACAGTTTCAATGTATATGAAATACATGACACACTACAGAATAATACAGAGTAAATTACTATCAACTAACTAAGACTTAACATGTTTACATGTGTCTTTAGATCAGAATCATCTCTAAAAGAAAAAACAAATGTTTTCTAACAAGTCCTCAAAGTATGAGCGAATTCACTGCCCTTTTAACCAAATTCAAACGGGAACTCACTTTGCTAGTGAAAACAAAAAGTCAAGAACAACACACTCAGATTCCAATCTAATCAACTCAATTTGAATGACTGGACAACAGGAATGTGCCTGATAACCCGTCAACAAAACATTTCATTTCACTTCAGTCACTTTGAAATACATCAACCAGAAAACATACAATGCAATAAGACATATCAACATTTTGCAGCTCTTTATGAACTCTTGAAACAATCCAAACAGGACAATTTAATTCACAGTAATTGTGAATTGGGGTGGGCATTTCTATATTTTGTGTTTCTATGATTTTCTATCTCTATGTTTTGGCCGGGTATGGTTCTCAATCAGGGATAGCTGTCTATCCTTGTCTCTGATTGGGAACAATAACCTTTTTCCCCACCTGTGTTTGTGGGAAGTTGACTTTCTTTATGGCACTTAGCCTTAAGCTTCATGGTTTTGTTTTGTAGTGTGTATTGTTTTGTTCGCCGTCTTTTCTTAATTAGAGAACATGTACGCTGACCACGCTGCACCTTGGTCCGCTCCTTTAATCAGCCGTGACAGTAATATGAATTTTGTCGGTTCATGTTTCCTCAGTCTTCACATCTCCTACGGGATCCGTGCTCCAAGGATTCTGTGGGAACGTCACGCCCCGGAGAAAGCTATAGATAAGGTGTGTTTGACTCTTGTGACAGCTCACATTTGTTCAGCCATCCAAACAATGTCCTATATCGTAATTGAGTCATCAAGCTGGGCCTCGGCAAGTCGCTAGACGCGATTATTCCCTTCTGTAATTTTTCCACCACATCTGAGATGTCATATCTCTCTCGCCCTAGAGCTTGCTGGTTTTTAACACTTGGTTTCTCCCTGCATGTGAGACAATCGCTGTAGAGAGCCAGTCAGCAGGCACCTCAGAGAGCTGGAACTGAAGGGTCTTAGACAGCCAGGACAAGGTCTCTGAGGAATACTTTAAACACGCCCCTTCCTTCCCATCCATCTATGAGGAAATTGCTGATCAGACAAGGTTTGATTGGTGGAAGCAATGGGGTGGAAATCGTGTTTTACCCTGTAAACACATTTCTAGATCAGTGATTACCTGAACGAAGGCAGGAGGGGAGGAAGCGAGGGGCCAGAGTCTGACGAACACTGCCAGTTAGAACTGCTGCTGCTTCTCTGTAAATCTCACTGAGTTAGAATGGAATAATGTCAGCCTACATTGTCTGACAGCTATTACCAGACCCACAGTCATGGTAAGACAAGCAAACAAACAAACTGACTACGGCATGCTGGGATAATTCCAAAGAAATATGAAGAAGATAATGCTGACGCTGAGATTTAACTTCAAATTGTGCGACCGTATGACTGGGTGGGGGCAGGGATTATGTAGGACCTCTTGTTCTCATTTGCTTTGAGATTGTAATTACTTTTTTGTTTCTCAGTAAGAATAATAGTCACTGTTCTACTCAGTGGTTGTGTCTGAAATGACACCATATACCCTATATAGTGCACTACTTTTTACCTGAGCCTTATGGAACCCTATGTCCTTTATAGTGCACTACTTTTGACCTGAGACCATGTGAGAATAGGGTGTAATTTCAGACCCAGCAGCCTGTGTCTCAGTGGCCTTCAGCCTAATTAACCTCTCTGGCTAAAAGCCAGGGAAAATGCAGAGCGCCAAATTCAAATAAATGACTATAAGAATCTAACTTTCATTAAATTACACATGCAAGATAGCAAATTAAAGATACACTTGTTGTGAATCCAGCCAACATGTCATATTTCAAAAAAGCTTTCCGGCAAAAGCAAACAATGCTATTATCTGAGGATAGCACCTCTGTAAACAAAGAGAGAAACAACGCAGGAGTAAAAATATAATTTATGCCTTACCTTTGGCAAGCTTCTTTTGATGGCACTCCAATATGTCCCATAAACATCACAAATGGTCCTTTTGTTCGATTAATTCCGTTGATATATATCCAAAATGTCCATTTATTTGGCGCGTTTGATCCAGAAAAACACTGGTTCCAACTTGCAACTACAACATATCTCAAAAGTTACCTGTAACTTTGCCAAAACATTTCAAACTACTTTTGTAATACAACTTTGGGTATTTTTTAACGTAAATAATCGATAAAATTGAAGACTGGATGATCTGTGTTCAATACAGGAGGAAAACAAACTGTAGCTAGCTTTCTGGTCACGCTCCTCTATCTAACAGTACACTTCAAGTGACCTTCATTCAAGATGGCCGTACTTCTTCATTACACAAAGGAATAACCTCAACCAATTTCTAAAGACTGTTGACATCCAGTGGAAGCGATAGGAACTGCAAGAAGGTCCCTTAGAAATCTGGATTCTCAATGAAACCCCATTGAAAAGAGTGACCTAAAAAAAAAAGTCTGAATTGTTTGTCCTCTGGGTTTTGCCTGCTAAATAAGTTCTGTTATACTCACATACATGATTCAAACAGTTCTAGAAACTTCAGAGTGTTTTCTATGCAAATCTACTACTAATATGCATATCTTATCTTCTGGGGATGAGTAGCAGGCAGTTGAATTTGGGCATGTATTTCATCCGGACGTGAAAATACTGCCCCCTGTCACCAAGAAGTTAATAACACTCATGACACAGGGTCATGTTAAAGCTTAGGCATGAATGTGTCTGAAGAGAGATGGAGGGAGAAGATATATTAGGGACAGGAAAGGAGTGAAAGAGAGAAAGAGAGCGAGACTGACACAGACAGGCAGCATGACAGACAGTTGGAGAGAGACAGAGATCAAGGCTAGAGAAAGGGACTTAAATTCAATTCAACCAAATGTAAATCAAAATGAGACTTTGAACTGACGTTTGTGCCCAGTGGTTAATCTTTAAAGGTGCACACACGCGCCGCAGAGGAAGAAGACAGGCGTACATCTCCTCTCCTCTGCTCCCTCGCTCTCTTACTCCCTCCTTATCAGAGTGACACATTGTGATTAAAAATGTATCTCTATCCCGCTGTTACCTCCTCTCTCAAAATATGCATCTTTCTCACTTTCACTCTCTCCCTCTGTCTCTCTCTCACGCTCTCTAGAATAACTCTCCCTCCATCTTTTTCTCTCTTCTCCCATACTCTCTCTCTCTCTCTGCCTTTCTCTCTCTCTGTCTCCCTCTTTCTTAAGTCTCTCTCACACTCTCTAAAATAACTCCCCCTCCATCTCTCTCTCTCTGCCTTTCTTTCTTCCCCCTCAATTAAGAGTGCCTTCATGCACTTCAAGTTGTCCAAATCATTTATTATTTAGGGATAGTTTGTCCCATTGAGCATCATGGTAGATTTGTGTGCTCTCTTGTCTCCTCTTCACACACAATAATAATAATAATAATAATAATCATAGCATAATAATATAATAACAATAATAACATAGTAATAACAACAACAATAATAATAATAATAATAGCATCATAATAATATTAATAACAACAATAACAACAATAATAATATCATAATAATAATAATACTGATAACATAATAATAACAATGATAACAACACATAATAATAATAATAACATTTAATGATAATAACAACATTTATGTGACATTTGCTTGTCTATTTGTAGCACAAAACACTGAATTATTGGCACATACACCAGATAGGTGCAGTGAAACGTGTTGTTTAACCGGGTCAGCCATAGTAGTATGATAGGTGCAGTGAAATGTGTTGTTTAACATTGTCAGCCATAGTTGTCACGCCCTGATCTGTTTCACCTGTCCTTGTGATTGTCTCCACCCCCTCCAGGTGTCGCTTATTTTCCCCAGTGTATTTATCCCTGAGTTTCCTGTCTCTCTGTGCCAGTTCGTCTTGTATGCTTTTCAAGTCAACCAGTGTTTTTCCCGTACTCCTGTTTCTATTCTCTTTTTGCTAGTCCTCCTGGTTTTTGACCCTTGCCTGTTTTCTGGACTGCGTACCCGTCTGCCTGACCATTCTGCTTGCCTTGACCATGAGCCTGTCTGTCACTCTGTACCCGCCTTCCTGACCATTCTGCCTGCCTTGACCATGAGCCTGTCTGTCACTCTGTACCCGCCTGCCTGACCATTCTGCCTGCCTTGACCATGAGCCTGTCTGTCACTCTGTACCCACCTGCCTGACCATTCTGCCTGCCTTGACCATGAGCCTGTCTGTCACTCTGTACCTCCTGGACTCTGATCTGGTTTTGACCTTTTGCCTGTCCACGACCATTATCTTGCCTACCCCTTTGGCTTAATAAACATTGTGAGACTCCAACCATCTGCCTCCTGTGTCTGCATTTGGGAATCGCCTTGTGTCTTGATAATAGTATGATAGGTGCAGTGACATGTGGTGTTTAACAGGTTCAGTCATAGTAGTATGACTAGGTGCAGTGACATGTGGTGTTTAACAGGTTCAGTCATAGTAGTATGATAGGTGCAGTGACATGTGGTGTTTAACAGGTTCAGTCATAGTAGTATGATAGGTGCAGTGACATGTGGTGTTTTAACAGGTTCAGTCATAGTAGTATGATAGGTGCAGTGACATGTGGTGTTTTAACAGGTTCAGTCATAGTAGTATGATAGGTGCAGTGACATGTGGTGTTTTAACAGGTTCAGTCATAGTAGTATGACTAGGTGCAGTGAAACGTGTTGTTTAACAGTGTCAGCTGGAGCAAATTAGGGTTAGGTGTCTTGATCAAAGGCACTTTGACAGATTTTTCACCTTGGGTATTCAAACCAGCAATCATTTGGTTACTGGCCCAACGCTTTATCCACTAGGCTACCTGCCACCCTATCAGTAGAAGCACATGAACATCATAATCCGTGATCATAAAGTAAAAAGTATGTACATTGGTCAGAAGATCAGTCAAATTATCCAAAACGTGCCCTGCACCATGCAGTTGCTTTAAGACTTTTTGATGAGGCATTTTTGATGAGGCAATAGAAGGACAACTTTATGGGTGACCAGCCAGTGATTGGTTGGTATGCATGAGAGCTAGTCTTTCAGTTCCACTTGTCTCCTGTTTCACTCATACAATGGGAATGATTCAAATGGATTGTATAGGAAACCTTGGCGATGACTGGTGGGAGTCTAAGAGATATTATTGTCGGCAGTGTGGGTGCCATCCTCCTGCATCTATCAACAGGGTAACACTATACCTATACGTTATATGACTGTAGTACTACAGTATAAGTAGTAGTGGAATAGTGGTTATCATCAGTGTGGATGGTGTGTAAATATGTTCTAGAAATGTTCCCATGAGCTCAGAAACATTGTCTATTTCAGCAGAAAATAAACATTGTCAGCATAACAATATTTTTTTTTAAATCGCTGTGACATTTACTTGATTCCAGCCATCCCATTTGAATTGAGTGAATATAAGATTATGGAGTCCGGAAACCTCAGATGAATTTGATTCAAGTCTGTCATTACGCAATGAGTTTATCATGGGCAGGATCTGAGGACCGAGACAGATGACATAATCCAGACGTGACCAAATCAGATTCGCTCTCATCAGATATCTCACCAACAACAGATTACCGCATTATCCTCAGATTAGGAGATCTGTGTTGGACAGCTGCCTCAGAGAGATCCAGCCTCGTACTACTGTTATCCATAGATAACCTTACAGCTGTGTGTGTGTGTGTGTGTGTGTGTGTGTGTGTGTGTGTGTGTGTGTGTGTGTGTGTGTGTGTGTGTGTGTGTGCGCGTGCGCGTGTGTGCGCGTGCGCGTGTGTGCGTGCGTGTCACCAGAGAAAATTTATTCCGTACCCGAACAAAGAAAATCGACCAAAGCAATGTACAGCTATGTATCCCAGATAAGTGATACCCTATGTTGCGAAGAGTATTACACTCAAAGTGAGTTCTCATACATAAAGTTATTATTTCCCTTGAACCCTCTGAAGATTAATAATTTGAACCCGCTCAAGATGAATGGCTTGAACCCTCTGAAGATTAATCATTTGAACCCGCTCAAGATGAATGACTTGAACCCTCTGAAGATGAATCATTTGAACCCGCTCAAGATTAATGACTTGAGCCCTCTGAGGCATTAGAAGAAGACAAAAAGGATCCATCAAACTCATTTGGTGTGTCATCATAGTGGTCTCTGATTGGTGGTCATCATTTGGTGTGTCATCATAGTGGTCTCTGACTTGTGGTCAGACTCGCTCAGGTGGAACGAACTTAAACTTGCGCCTGTGTTCAATGCTGAATTGAATCCCATTGTGAAAACAGAAAGGTATCAAGGTATTTTTTCACAAACATCCTTTCTGAAGTTAAAAGTAATCCAATAAGTAATAATCTAGTTTTTTCAAAAGTATTTGTAATCTGATTACAACATTTTTTTGCTGGTAACTCAACACTTATTTAAAAAATAAATCTGATTACATGTAAGTGATTACACATGCATGTTTGTTCAACCCCATGCTGCTAAGTCTCTTATCCTGGTAACCAATCAATCAATCAAATCACATGTATTTATAAAGCCCTTTTTACATCAGCCGATGTCACAAAGTGCTGTACAGAAACCCAGCCTAAAACCCCAAACAGCAAGCAATGCAGATGTAGAAGCACTGTGAACCAATAGAAGATAACCTGTATATGGGTATTTCTATAAACTAGGGTACCAGTGAGGATTTACTACACTGGACAACTTGTAACAGCTGTTGAGAAGTCATTGATAATAATCTGCCAAAAAATGTCATGTCATTACATTAAGATATTAGGGGGGATCATAGCTACAGTCTATGTCATGTCATTACATTAAGATATTAGGGGGGATCATAGCTACAGTCTATATCATGTCATTACATTAAGATATTAGGGGGGATCATAGCTACAGTGTCATGTATTGTCATGTTATGTCTTGTCCCTGTTCTTTCTCTTCTCTTCGTTTCCCCCTGCTGGTCGTATTAGGTTACTTTCTCTCCCTCTATCTCTCTCTCTCTCTCTATGGTCCTTTCCTGCTCCCAGCTGTTCCTCATTCTCCTAACGACCTCGTTTACTCTCTCACACCTGTCCCCTCTTTTCCCTCTGATTAAGTCTCTATTTCTCTCTCTGTTTCTGCTTCTGTCTTTGTCGGATTCTCGTTTGCTTTGCCCTTGTCCCGTCCTGTCGTAATCTGCCTCTTCATTAGATGCTGCGTGTGAGCAGGTGTCTCTGTCCTCTACGGCCCGCGCCTACCCGGAGGGACCTGCAGTCTGTTGCCGCTAGCCCTGCTATTCTCCTCTACTGCTAGAAGGGGACTCTCCTGTAAAGATTGAGCATTTATGTTTTCCCTGTTTGGACATTAAAAGACTGAAGAAGTTTCTGTTAAACCGCTTTTGGGTCCTCACTCACCTGCATAACAGAAGAATCCGACCAAGAATGGACCCAGCGACTTCGGATCCTCTCCACTCAGCCGTCGAGATCCAGGGAGCGATGCTAGGCAGACACGAGCAGGAATTGTCTGCTGCTCGACATGCCGTTGAGACCCTGGCCGCCCAAGTCTCCGACCTCTCTAAACATATTCACCATCTCCGCCTCGATCCACCGGCTACTTCCAGGGCTTCCGAGTCTCCGGAGCCCAGAATTAATAACCCGCCGTGTTACTCTGGGGAGCCCACTGAATGCCGCTCGTTCCTCACCCAGTGTGATATTGTGTTCTCTCTCCAGCCCAACACGTACTCCAGGGGTACAGCTCGTATCGCCTACGTCATATCTCTCCTTACTGGACGGGCTCGTGAGTGGGGCACGGCAATCTGGGAGGCAAGGGCTGAGTGTACTAACCAGTATCAGAACTTTAAGGAGGAGATGATACGGGTTTTTGATCGTTTAGTTTTTGGGAAAGAAGCTTCCAGGGCCCTGTCTTCCCTATGTCAAGGTAATCGATCCATAACTGATTACTCTATAGAGTTTCGCACTCTTGCTGCCTCCAGTGACTGGAACGAGCCGGCGTTGCTCGCTCGTTTTCTGGAGGGTCTCCGCGCGGAGGTAAAGGATGAGATTCTCTCCCGGGAGGTTCCTTCCAGCGTGGATTCCTTGATTGAACTCGCTATTCGCATAGAACGACGGGTAGATCTTCGTCACCGAGCTCGTGGAAGGGAGCTCGCGTTATCCGTTTCCCCCCTCTCCGCATCACTACCATCTTCCTCCACTGGCTCAGGTGCTGAGCCCATGCAGCTGGGGGGTATTCGCATCTCGACTAAGGAGAGGGAACGGAGAATCACCAACCGCATCTGTCTCTATTGCGGTTCCGCTGGTAATTTTGTCATTTCATGTCCAGTAAAAGCCAGAGCTCATCAGTAAGTGGAGGGCTACTGGTGAGCGCTACTACTCCGGTCTCTCCTTCAAGATCCTGTACTACCTTGTCGGTCCATCTACGCTGGACCGGTTCGGCAGCTTCCTGATAGACTCTGGGGCGGAGGGCTGTTTTATGGACGAAGCCTGGGCTCGGGAACATGACATTCCTCTCAGACAGTTAGGGGAGCCCACGGCCATGTTCGCCTTGGATGGTAGTCCTCTCCCCAGGATTCAGCGTGAAACGCTACCTTTAACCCTCACTGTCTCTGGTAATCATAGCGAAACCATTTCTTTTTTAATTTTTCGTTCACCTTTTACACCTGTTGTTTTGGGCCATCCCTGGCTAGTGTGTCATAATCCTTCTATTAATTGGTCTAGTAATTCTATCCTCTCCTGGAACGTCTCTTGTCATGTGAAGTGTTTAATGTCTGCTATCCCTCCTGTTTCTTCTGCCCCTTCTTCACAGGAAGAGCCTGGTGATTTGACAGGGGTGCCGGAGGAATATCATGATCTGCGCACGGTCTTCAGTCGGTCCAGGGCCACCTCCCTTCCTCCGCACCGGTCGTATGATTGTAGTATTGATCTCCTTCCGGGTACCACTCCCCCCCGGGGTAGACTATACTCTCTGTCGGCTCCCGAACGTAAGGCTCTCGAAGATTATTTGTCTGTAGCTCTCGACGCCGGTACCGTAGTCCCTTCCTCCTCTCCCGCCGGAGCGGGGTTTTTTTGTTAAGAAAAAGGACGGGACCCTGCGCCCCTGCGTGGATTATCGAGGGCTGAATGACATAACGGTTAAGAATCGTTATCTGCTCCCCCTTATGTCTTCAGCCTTCGAGATCCTGCAGGGAGCCAGGTTTTTCACTAAGTTGGACCTTCGTAACGCTTACCATCTCGTGCGCATCAGGGAGGGGGACGAGTGGAAAACGGCGTTTAACACTCCGTTAGGGCACTTTGAATACCGGGTTCTGCCGTTCGGCCTCGCTAACGCTCCAGCTGTCTTTCAGGCATTAGTGAATGATGTACTGAGAGACATGCTGAACATCTTTGTTTTCGTTTACCTTGACGATATCCAGATTTTTTCACCGTCACTCCAGATTCATGTTCAGCACGTTCGACGTGTCCTCCAGCGCCTTTTAGAGAATTGTCTTTTTGTGAAGGCTGAGAAGTGCGCTTTTCATGTCTCCTCCGTCACATTTCTCGGTTCTGTTATTTCCGCTGAAGGCATTAAGATGGATCCCGCTAAGGTCCAAGCTGTCAGCGATTGGCCCGTCCCTAAGTCACGTGTCGAGCTGCAGCGCTTTCTCGGCTTCGCGAATTTCTATCGTCGTTTCATTCGTAATTTCGGTCAGGTGGCAGCTCCTCTCACAGCCCTTACTTCTGTCAAGACGTGCTTTAAGTGGTCCGTTTCCGCCCAGGGAGCTTTTGATCTCCTCAAAGAAGCGTTTTACATCCGCTCCTATCCTTGTTACACCTGACGTCTCTAGACAGTTCATTGTCGAGGTTGACGCGTCAGAGGTGGGCGTGGGAGCCATTCTTTCCCAGCGCTCCCATTCTGACGACAAGGTCCACCCTTGCGCGTATTTTTCTCATCGCCTGTCGCCGTCGGAACGTAACTATGATGTGGGAAACCGCGAACTGCTCGCCATCCGCTTAGCCCTAGGCGAATGGCGACAGTGGTTGGAGGGGGCGACCGTTCCTTTTGTCGTTTGGACTGACCATAGGAACCTTGAGTACATCCGTTCTGCCAAACGACTTAATGCGCGTCAGGCTCGTTGGGCGCTGTTTTTCGCTCGTTTCGAGTTCGTTATTTCTTATCGTCCGGGCTCTAAGAACACCAAGCCTGATGCTTTATCCCGTCTCTTCAGTTCTTCAGTAGCCTCCACCGACCCCGAGGGGATTCTCCCTGAGGGGCGTGTTGTCGGGTTGACTGTCTGGGGAATTGAGAGGCAGGTAAAGCAAGCACTCACTGACACTCCGTCGCCGCGCTTGTCCTAGGAACCTTCTTTTCGTTCCCGTTCCTACTCGTCTGGCCGTTCTTCAGTGGGCTCACTCTGCCAAGTTAGCCGGCCACCCCGGCGTTCGGGGTACGCTTGCTTCTATTCGCCAGCGTTTTTGGTGGCCCACTCAGGAGCGTGACACGCGTCGTTTCGTGGCTGCTTGTTCGGACTGCGCGCAGACTAAGTCCGGTAACTCTCCTCCTGCCGGCCGTCTCAGACCGCTTTCCATTCCCTCTCGACCGTGGTCTCACATCGCCTTAGACTTTATTACCGGTCTGCCTTCGTCAGCGGGGAAGACTGTTATTCTAACGGTTGTCGATAGGTTCTCTAAGGCGGCTCATTTTATTCCCCTCGCTAAGCTTCCTTCTGCTAAAGAGACGGCACAAATCATCATTGAGAATGTTTTCAGAATTCATGGCCTTCCGTCAGACGCCGTTTCGGACAGGGGTCCGCAATTCACGTCTCAATTTTGGAGGGAGTTTTGCCATTTGATTGGGGCTTCCGTCAGTCTCTCTTCCGGTTTTCACCCCCAGTCTAACGGTCAAGCAGAACGGGCCAATCAGACTATTGGTCGCATCTTACGCAGTCTTTCCTTTCGTAACCCTGCGTCTTCGGCAGAACAGCTCCCCTGGGCAGAATACGCTCACAACTCGCTTCCTTCGTCTGCGATCTCCTTTTCAGAGTAGCCTCGGGTACCAGCCTCCTCTGTTCTCGTCCCAGCTCGCCGAGTCCAGCGTCCCCTCCGCTCAGGCTTTTGTCCAACGTTGTGAGCGCACCTGGAAGAGGGTCAGGTCTGCACTTTGCCGTTATAGGGCGCAGACTGTGAGAGCCGCTAATAAGCGTAGGACTAAGAGTCCTAGGTATTGTCGCGGTCAGAGAGTATGGCTCTCCACTCGTAACCTTCCCCCTATGACAGCTTCTCGCAAATTGACCCCACGGTTCATTGGTCCGTTCCGTATTTCTCAGGTCATTAATCCTGTCGCAGTGCGACTTCTTCTTCCGCGACATCTTCGTCGCGTCCACCCGGTCTTCCATGTCTCCTGTGTCAAGCCCTTTCTTCGCGCCCCGTTCGTCTCCCCCCGTCCTTGTCGAGGGCGCACCTATCTACAGGGTCCGGAAGATTATGGACATGCGTCCTCGGGGCCGTGGTCATCAGTACCTAGTGGATTGGGAGGGGTACGGTCCTGAGGAAAGGAGTTGGGTTCCATCTCGGGACGTGCTGGACCGTTCGCTGATCGATGACTTCCTCCGTTGCCGCCAGGTTTCCTCCTCGAGTGCGCCAGGAGGCGCTCGGTGAGTGGGGGGGTACTGTCATGTATTGTCATGTCATGTCTTGTCCCTGTTCTTTCTCTTCTCTTCGTTTCCCCCTGCTGGTCGTATTAGGTTACTTTCTCTCCCTCTATCTCTCTCTCTCTCTCTCTATGGTCCTTTCCTGCTCCCAGCTGTTCCTCATTCTCCTAACGACCTCGTTTACTCTCTCACACCTGTCCCCTCTTTTCCCTCTGATTAAGTCTCTATTTCTCTCTCTGTTTCTGCTTCTGTCTTTGTCGGATTCTCGTTTGCTTTGCCCTTGTCCCGTCCTGTCGTAATCTGCCTCTTCATTAGATGCTGCGTGTGAGCAGGTGTCTCTGTCCTCTACGGCCCACGCCTACCCGGAGGGACCTGCAGTCTGTTGCCGCTAGCCCTGCTATTCTCCTCTACTGCTAGAAGGGGACTCTCCTGTAAAGATTGAGGATTTATGTTTTCCCTGTTTGGACATTAAAAGACTCTGTTTCTGTTAAACCGCTTTTGGGTCCTCACTCACCTGCATAACATACAGTGCATTAGGAAAGTTTTCAGACCCGTTGATTTTTCCACATTTTGTTACGTTACAGCCTTATTCTAAAATGGATGAAATAGTTTTTTTCTTCATCAATCTACACACAATACCCCATAATGACAAAGCAAAAACAGGTTTTTAGACATTTTTGCAAATTTATAAAAAAAAAAAAACTGAAATATCACATTTGCATAAGACCCTTTACTCAGTACTTTGTCAAAGCACCTTTTGCACTGATTACATCCTCGAGTCTTCTTGGACAGGACGCAACAAGCTTGGCACACCTGTATTCTCCCATTCTTCTCCGCAGATCCTCTCAAGCTCTGTCAGTTAGGATGGGGAGCGTTGCTGCACAGCTATTTTCAGGTCTCTCCAGAGATGTTCGATTAGGTTAAAATCTGGGCTCTGGCTGGGTCACTCAAGGACATTCAGAAACCACTATTGCTTTGTCTTCGCTGTGTGCTTAGGGTCGTTGTCCTGTTGGAAGGTGAACCTTAGCCCCAGTCTGTGGTCCTGAGCGCTCTGGAGCAGTTTTTCATCAAGGATCTCTCTGTACATTGCTTCATTCATCTTTGCTTCGATACTGACTAGTCTCCCAGTCCCTGCTACTGAAAAACATTCCCACAGCATGATACTACCACCACCATGCTTTACCGTAGGGATGGTACCAGGTTTCCTCCAGACGTGATGCTTGGCATTCAGGCCAAAGAGTTCAATCTTGGTTTCATCAGACCAGAGAATCTGGTTTCTCATGGTCTGAGAGTCTTTAGGTACCTTTTGGCAAACTCCAAGCGGGCTGTCATGTGCCTTTTACTGATGCGTGGCTTCCATCTAGCCACTCTACCATAAAGGCCTGATTGGTAGAGTGCTGCAGAGATGGTGGCTCTTCTGGAAGGTTCTCCCATCTCCACAGAGGAACACTAGAGCTCTGTCAGAGTGACAATCGGGTTCTTGGTCACCTCACTGACCAAGGTCCTTCTCCCCCAAGTTTGACCCATCGGCTAGCTCTAGGAAGAGTCTCGGTGGTTCCAAACTTATTTCATTTGAGAATGATGGAGGACACTGTGTTCTTGGGGACCTTCAATGCTGCAGAAATGTTTTGGTACCCTTACCCAGATCTGTGCCTCGACACAATCCTGTATTGGAGCTCTAGGGACAACTACTTCGACTTCATGGCTTGTTTTTTGCTCTGACATACACTGTCAACCGTGGGACCTTATATAGACATGTGTGTACCTTTCCAAATCATGTCCAATGAATTGAATTTACCACAGGTGGACTCCAATCAAGTGGTAGAAACATCTCAAGGATGATCCATGGAAACAGGATGCATCTGAGCTTAATTTCAAGTCTCATAGAAAAGGGTCTGAATACTTACATAATTAAGGTATTGTGGTTTCTATTTTTAATACATTTGCTAAAATGTTGCTTTTTCATTATGAGGTATTGTGTGTAGATTGCTGAGGGAAACAAATATTCAATACATTTTAGAATAAGGCTGTACCATAACAATGTAATGTACACACTGGAAGTCGAGAAGCAAGTGCAGGTGGTAAGTTTAATATAACAAATAATATAGAACGATACAACGTAGGAGTAGCATCTAGACATGAACGACAGATACAATACTGCCTGGGGAAGGAACCTATCTTCTGTGATGGAATACATTTCAACTCTATATCTGACATGGTACATGTGTCTTCTTGTCTTAAGCCCATGTGTGTGAGGTGTATACTTTTGTTTCCTAGTAGATTTGTTTAAGACTACCAAGAAACACTGTGTGACCCTGATTTACCCCACTACAGTAAAAGGTTAACCCTTTCTCGTGGTTGGTGTCTTGACGGATTTGTCCAAAATCGTGTGACTTTATATTAAGTGTTATTCAGTTAAATTAGAAATTGAAATTGAACCCTGTAAGAATCATGGATCTGTTGAACAGTTTTTTGCATTTGTAACACTTTGTGTCTCATTATGTTACGTGGTGAAAAAAGTTTTCAAGGGCACACAAATCCAAAATAATAAATGTAATTGAGCAATCGAATGTTTCTAACCGAAATAGTCACCTTACCTGGATACTTAAAGTGGTTCTTCAACAATTTTGCGCATTTGGTGTCCAGCTGATTAGTTACGCTGTGATATTTTCACAAATCATCATCTGACCCGGGAAATAATTTTCTGAATGACATCTTTTGTGATAACGCATGCAATAAAACAATAGCCCAAGTGCTGGAAAAAAAAGTTGTTGGCAAAGAATATCCAGAATATTTGTCTCATTTGTGACACTGGTGAAGACAGTTGTGCCTGTATTCACATTGGATCTAACATCCCTTTTATTTAACCAGACAAGTCCGTTAAGAAGAAATTCCGATTTACAATGACAGCCTACCCCGGCCAAACCCTAAACCGGACGACGCTGGGCCAATTGTGCTCTGTCCTATGGGACTCCCAATCACGGCTGGCTGTGATACAGCCAGGAATTCAACCAGGGTCTATAGTGATACCTTCTAGCACTGAGATGCAGTGCCTTGGACCGCTGCGCCAATCGGGATCCCCCTAGTGAATTGAGGTCGATCTTCTGTTGTTGTCTGCTTGATTTACAGCAGAGTCTTGTTAGATTTAACAGAGAAAGCATTAAGGTCCACTTCAATATGCTTACCGCCGCAATAGATCCACAGACGATGCAATCGCCATCACTCTGCACACTGCCCTATCCCATCTGGACAAGAGGAATACCTATGTAAGAATGCTGTTTATTGACTATAGCTCAGACTTCAACACCATAGTACCCTCCAAGCTCATCATTAAGATCAAAGCCCTGGGTCTGAACCCCGCCCTGTGCAACTGGGTCCTGGACTTCCGGATGGGCCGCCCCCAGGTGGTGAAGGTAGAAAACATCACCTCCACTCTGCTGATCCTCAACACAGGTGCCCCACAAGTGTGCTTTCTCAGCCCCTTCCTGTACTCCCTGTTCACCCACCTCCAACTCAATCATCAAGTTTGCAGACGACACAACAGTAGTATGCTTGATTACCAAAGATGACAAGCTCTGGGAGTGTGGTGCCTGGAAAACAACCTCCCACTCAACGTCAACAAAACAAAGGAGATGATTGTGGACTTCAGTAAACAGCAGAGGGTGCACTCCCCTATCTACATCGACAGGACCACAGAGGAAAAGGTGGAAAGCTTCAAGTTACTTGGTTACACATCACTGACCAAATGAAATGCACCACCAACACAGACAGTGTGGTGAAGAAGGCGCAACAGAGCCTCTTCAAACTCAGGAGGCTAAATAAATTCACCTAAGACCCTCACAATCTTTTACAGATGCACAATTGAAAGCATGCTGTCGGGCTGTATCACCGCCTGCTACGGCAACTGCACCGTCTGCAACAGCAAGGGTCTCCAGAGGGTGGTGCGGTCTGCCCAATGCATTACCAGGGGCAAACTACCCACACTCCAGGACACCGACAGCATCTGATGTCACAGGAAGGCCAAAAAGATCATCAAGGACATCAACCACCCGAGCCACTGCCTGTTCACCACGTTATCATCCAGAAGGCGAAGTCAGTATAAGTGCATCAAAGCTGGGACCGAGAGACTGAAAAACAGCTTCTATCTCAAGGCCATCAGACTGTTAAACAGCCACCACTAGGACATTAGAGGCTGCTGCCTATAGGTATAGACTCGGAATCACTGGCCACTTTAAGGAATGGAACACTAGTCACTTTAATAATGTTTACATATCTGGCATTACTCATCTCATGTGTATATACTGTTTTCTATACTATTCTACAGTATCTCATTCACTTAATAATGTTTACATATCTTACATTACTCATCTCATATGTATATCCTGTATTCTATACTATTCTACTGTATCTTAGTCCATTCCACTCTGACATCACTCGTCCGTATGTATAGTCTTAATTAATTCCTACTTAGATTTGTGTGTATTGGGTATATGTTGTGTAATTTGTTAGATATTACTTGTTAGATATTACTGCACTGTCATAGCAAGAAGGATAAGCATTTCTCTACACCCGCAATAACATCTGCTAATCAATCAAATTTGATTTGGTAATGAGTTCATGTTTTCATATGTTTTTGTGCCTCGTATTGGACACCGAGTCCACTGTGCGCAATTGTGTAGGATTGACTATTGCGCAACACCCATGCTATTTCTATGAATTATTCTGGATTTAATGAAATTACATAGTCTAGTGGGCTTATCAATATGATCTGGTAATGAAATAAGATGACAAATGATATACAATTCAAGGAGCTTAAAGTGGCATATTTGATCTTGAATCTGGAATAGAACTTGAAAAATAAATTTCTTTAATGGTGCTTGAAAACTCCTTGCAATTATTTTAGCCAATTTATAAATTCTCCTGCTCCCTTATAAATGATCTGTGATTAAATGTTTTATCCGTTTGTAAATGGTTGTTGCAGTAAATCCATATTCGGTTATTACGAGGACCGCGACATCTAATTATGGCTTCAACTTGGCTTTCCATAAGAAACCCTTCAGTTAAAAAAGGAACCTGTTTTTTGGGCACGTTCTCATTATAAAAACAGTGACTGTGAGATTCAAATGGTGAGATTAATGCATGTATCCAATCTATTTTGTCAGGTAATGGCCACATTATTCTCACATATTTTAGAATGTAAGAAAATATCAGTGCATTGGCAAGGCCAAACATTTTTACTATTCTTAAAGTGGCAATATATAATTTATATATATTATACAATTGTATAACATTGAGGTCATTGAAAATGACTATTACGTGCTTGAATTTGACCTGCCAATGTCTGCAAAAACCCTGTTTAAAGAATATATGCCATGGTGTTGTATAGGTGTAGTTATGAGTCAATTTTCATATATTAACTTTTATGTGGAACTGCATGAAATTCCTCAATGTCACACAATGGCCCCATTATTTATAGGTGCTTGCTACTCTTGAAAAAAATGACCTGCTTAGAGGAAATGCTGAGCCTGTTGTTGCATTATTATTGCTAACCTCCACATATATTGGACAATGTCTGAAAACTCTCTAAACACTATTGGTAAAGTAAGAGAGAGACATTAGTCATTGTGGCCATCGTTACATTCATCCCAGGCTGAGATGCAGGGGAGGGGAACAGAAGGCAGGGGTTAGATTTCTCGTTAGACTCTCAGTCCATTAACTCAATTACCTCGTCTGACCTGTACCCCCGCACTTTGAGTCGGCACCGGTATCCCCTCTATATAGCCTCGTTATTGTTATTTTATTGTGTTAATTTTTTAAATTTAGTTTATTTTTCTTAAAACTGCATTGTTGTTTTTTAGGGCTTGTAAAGTAAGCATTTCACGGTAAGGTCTACTACACCTGTTGAATTCGGCGCGTGTGACAAATACTACTTGATTTTATCTTTTATCTACCCTAAAAATAAAAAAAGTTATCAAAACCAGCCTTTGAGAAAACATTGTTGTACAGATCCAACAGACTTTAACCACTTTAACCTGCTGCTTTTTCAACTGTAACATTAGTGTTCCACGCAGGGGTGGGCATCTCCAGTCTTCGAGGGCCTGATTGGTCTCACACTTTCTCCATCCCTAGCAAAAACAGCTGATTAATCAAATTGTACTCTAAACTGAAGATCATGATTAGTTGATTATTGGAGTCAGATGTGTTAGCTGGACCTGGAGCAAAACTGTGACACCAATCAGGCCCCGAGGACAGTCACTAAGCAGTCTGATTCTGAAGAAGAGTGGCATGTTGAGCTCCCAGTGAATATAGTGCAGTATAGTGACGTTTCAGAGCACTTACCAGAGTTTCCACAGCGCCGCCTGCTGGTTAACATTGACACTGACGTTCACAGTCAAGGTGGCAGGATTGATTATATGGGGAAATTCCTAGCCACAAGTAAAAGAAAAGGAGAAAAGTATATGCTAATAGCCTACTTAGCAGAACCGTTGCATGAAATATGGGTTTGGTCCTCAGAGCAGATGAGATCAGCACAGATGTGTTTGGGGAGATAGGGCTACTGAACCAGTCAAGATAGAGCTTAGGCCTGATGCAGTCCCCTGTTCTCTGACTTCGCCACGCAGAATTCCATTTCCACTCTTTCCAAAAGCGGAGGAAGAACTGGACAGAATGGAAAAAAATTGCCTCATCGAGGGAGTAACCAAGCCTAAAGACCGGAGTGCTCCCATGATGCTGGTGTTGGAAGAAAAATGGCAACGTGAGAACATGTGTAGACTTAAAACGACTCAACGAAGCACCAAAACGGGATAGGTTTATTTTACCTACCTTGGAGGATATAGCACCAAACCTATCCGGGGCGAGTGTCTTCACCCCATTCGATGCATCTAGCTGTTTTTGGCAGATACCGCTTGAACAGAACTGCAGAGAACTGACAACTTTCATTATTGCAGTGGGAAGATTCTGCTTCTGGAATAATCAGCGTGCCAGAGAATCTTTCAGAGGGAGATTAGCAAGCTCCTGAGAGGACATAAGGGCACAGTCGTTGTGATGGTTGACATACTGGTCTACGGTGCAAACAAGGAAGAACCCAACAGGAATCTGAGCAAAGTGCTACAGACCATCAAAGAGTCATGACTAAAGCTGAACAAAGACAAGTGTCACTTTGGGAAGTCGGAGATCCAGTACTTCGGTCATGTGATCGGAGCGGATGGGATAAAGCCGGATGACAGCAAAGTGAAAGCCGTCTCCGAGATGCCCAGTCCAACTAACATCACCGAGCTTTGCCAAATTCTTGCCGGTTCTGTCATCAGTGCCACACCCCATCACTGAGCTGTTGAAAAGAAGAGCCAGAGTGGATGTGGGGCGACCCACAGGAGCAGGCATTCCACAAGGTCAAGGCTATGTTAGTGTCAACACAGGTATTAGATAGTAACCTGCTGGTACCACTGATGTCATCCAGGCAAAGGGTGGCTATTTGAAGAATCTCAAATATAAAATATATTTTGATTTGTTGAACACTTTTTCGGTTACTACATGATTCCATATGTGTTATTTCATAGTTTTGATGTCTTCACTACTATTCTACAATGTAGAAAAGGAGAAAAAAAAAAAAAAAACCTGTCCAAACTTTTGACTGTTACTGAACATACATCACATCAATGCATATTAATCATCCTCTGTGCTTTCTCCACGTACACATCCAACCCTAGCAGGAATAATGCATTTCACACATCCTAATGACTTGCTCTCCATTAATTATGTATAGGGAGAGAGAGAACGTCATATTTCACATTACCCACAGTTCACTGAGGATCAATAATAGGTGATAGCAGCTGAAGAATAAAACCATGATGGGTCCAATTGTTCTAATGATGGGTCCAATTGTTCTAATTTATGAAAGGGGACGAGTAATTACAAAATATGAACAAGAGTTGCAAAACAGTCTGTTCATCATCACACCAGTGAGCATGATTTTCAACAGGGTAAAGTTTTCAGCAACTTCCTCAGTGTTCAAAGCATTGAAGCGTTAAAGCATGTAAACACAAGAGAAAATTGAGTTCAGGTAGGCCTTCGCGCTCTGGCAAACAACAGAAAGTGCTCAAAATGGGTGCTCAACAACAATGACAGGAATCCAACAATATCTTACCCAGGATTTATTTTTATTTTTAAATGACGACGTCGTGGTAAACAGGTGTTGGAGCAGTCAAAAAACAGGCAGATATATAAAGATACAGTATGGACAGAAATACAGTGAGACATATACAGAGATAATGTACAGCTCCAACAGTATTGGTGACACTTTCTTGTTGTTTTGGCTCTGTACTCCTTCACTTAGGATTTGAATTGATACAATGACTATGAGGTTAAAGTGCAGACTGTCAGCTTTAATTTTAGGGTTTCGTCATCTATGAACCATTTAGAAATTACAGAACATTTTGGACATAGTCCAACCATTTAGGAGACCAAAATTATTGGGAAAAATGCACTTTTATGCATATTAAAGTAGTCAGTCAAAAGTTTAGTATTTGGTCCCATATTCCTAGCATGTAATGATTACATCAAGATTGTGACGTTGCGAATTTGTTGGATGCATTTGCTGTTTGTTTTGGTTGTGTTTCAGATTATTTTGTGCCCAATAGAAATGAATGATAAATAATGTATTGAAGCTGACAGTTTGCACTTCAAACTCATTGTCACACCCTGATCTGTTTCACCTGTCTTGTGACTGTCTTCACCCCCTCCAGGTGTCGCTTATTATCCCTGGTGTATATATCCCAGTGTTTCCTGTCTCTCTGTGGCAGTTCGTCTTGTATGTCTTTCAAATCAACCAGTGTTTTTCCCGTACTCCTGTTTCTATTCTCTTTTTGCTAGTCCTCCTGGTTTTTGACCCTTGCCTGTTTTCTTGACTCCGTACCCGCCTCCCTGACCTTTCTGCCTGCCTTGACCTCGAGCCTGCCTGCCACTCTGTACCCCCTGGATTGTAGGGGGCAGTATTTTGATGTTTGGATGAAAAACGTGCCCAAATTAAACTGCCTATTTCTCAGGCCCACAATCTAGAAAATGCATATAATTGTCAGATGAGGATAGAAAACACTCTAAAGTTTCCAAAACTGTCAAAATATTGTCTGTTAGTATAACAGAACTGATATTGTAGGCGAAAACCTGAGGAAAATCAAACCAGGAAGTGGCCACTATTTTGAAAGCTCCATGTTCCATAGTCTGCCTTCGCTCCATTTAAAGGGATATCAACCAGATTCCCTTTCCTATGCCTTCCCCATGGTGTGAACGTTCTTTATTTTGAAAAATGAGAGAGAAAGATCACATCGCGTCATTGTACGGCCGGGTGTCAGCAGCGTTTTGTATGCGCAACAGCTTGGAGCAGCCATTTTCTCTCTCTCTCCTATTGAAGAAGCTACATTCCCTGTTTATATATTATCGATTATATATTGTAAAAACAACCTGAGGATTGATTATAAAAAACATTTGAAATGTTTCCATGAACATTACGGATACTATTTGGAATTTTCGTCTGCGATGTCGTGACCGCTCGAGCCTGTTGATTTCTGATCATAATGCGCCAACCAAATGGAGGTTTTTGAATATATAAATAATCTTTATGGAACAAAAGGAACATTTATTGTGTAACGGGGAGTGCAAACATCCGAAGATCATCAAAGGTAAGCGATTTAATTAATTTATTGCTTTTCTGACTTTTGTGACCAATCTACTTGGCTGCTAGCTGTTTGTAAGATTTTGTCTACTGAGAGAGATGTCCTTACATAAACGCTTAGTATGCTTTCGCCGAACAGCTTTATTGAAATCTGACACACCAGGTGGATTAACAACAAGCTAAGCTGTGTTTTGCTATATTGCACTTGTGATTTCATGAAAATTAAATATTTTAGTGATTTAATTTGAATGTGGCGCTCTGCAATTCAGCGGTGGTTGACGAAAATGATCCCGCCAACGGGATGGGTGCATCAAGAAGTTAATAAATATCAAGACTCAAACCATCTGTCTCCCGTGTCTGCATCTGGGTCTCCCCTTGTGCCCTTATGCTCATAGCCATTGTATCATTTCAACTCCAAAGTGCTGTAGTACAGAGCCAAAACAATAAAAATGTGCTACTGTCCCAATAATTTTGGAGTTCACTTTTCAGGACTCAAGATGTGTGAGAAGTCAAATCAATTCTTTCAGCCAGGCTGTGCTTTGCTCTTTCAGCCAGTACCTGTTGTAGCTGTTTAAAAAAAATATTTTATCTCTGTCATGTCAATGGATCTGTTAGCTCTATCATGTCAATGGATCTGTAGCGCTGTCATGTCAAAGTCAATGCATCTGTAGCGCTGTCATGTCAAAGTCAATGGATCTGTAGCGCTGTCAGGTCAAAGTCAATGGATCTGTAGCGCTGTCAGGTCAGTCAATGGATCTGTAGCGCTGTCATGTCAAAGTCAATGGATCTGTAGCGCTGTCAGGTCAGTCAATGGATCTGTAGCACTGTCATGTCAAAGTCAATGGATCTGTAGCGCTGTCATGTCAAAGTCAATGGATCTGTAGCGCTGTCAGGTCAAAGTCAATGGATCTGTTAGCTCTATCATGTCAATGGATCTGTAGCACTGTCAGGTCAAAGTCAATGCATCTGTAGCGCTGTCATGTCAAAGTCAATGGAAGAGAGTAATAGGATACGGCGCCTGTCAAATTTGATTGATTGCTGACCTTATGACCTGATGACCTGTACAGAATATGTGCCCCCGCCCCGCCCCCCCTGTTCGTGTGGTCATGTGTTAGAGGGTGTTTGAACTTTTGGGGCCCATGCCCCCCCTACACCCCCCAGTTTTATCTCCCTTATGGTTGTTATCTATGAAGCAGGAATGTCTGGGGCTATAGATAGCGCTGGGGCCTCAGCATTATAAATGGCTAGAACAAGCCATTTTTTAAGACCTGAATATTAAGCATCTAAAAATATGTCTACAAGGGGAATTCTCGGAGTGCTCTGTAGCTCATGTCACGAACCCAACGCCAAAAGCTTGGAGGATATTTTGGTAGAGGCTCCCGAATGTTTTAACGGATTTCTGTGTACAAGCGAGGGCCATATTTCGTACATATTCAACCCGGAGGAATCTACGGTTAAGATATTCACAGACAGCGTGTCCCAACCCTTTTATCGTGCAGAACCCGAGCCTTTTTCTCTAGCGCTAAGGATGCGAGAATGGCTTAAAATAAGGCTAGCTTTGTGTCAAATGGAACGTGCCCTGAGTGCTTCAAGGCTGCCAGGATATGCGCTGGAAGAACAAGTCTGTGGACGTCAGGACCTAATGGCCCTGAGAGTCACATCCATGGGCTATACCCCGGACTCCAGAGTGACAATTTTAGCATGTGAACAATTTGACAGGTCAAATGCTACGAAAACGGTCAGTCCATATGTATCCTCCAAAGCATGCAAGGATGTAAATTTTTTCAAATAATGTTCAGTTTTAAATGGCGCGATTACCACATTTTCCGAACCCTGATGAATAAGCTGGACAGTCTTTTCGAAAATCGTGAACAATTACGACGATGGCCTAGGTTATCGTTGAGACATACCCGGAACAACATATGTTATCGTTGAGACATACACCGGAAGAACAACAAGTTCGAAGGCGGATCTTTCCCTGGCAGGAAAGTGGACAGAGCTTCGACGGAGCGCGGAAAAGACTTTGTGATGGGGAATTGGAAACGGATAATGTTCAGGGCTAACAGGACCCCATATATCTGTAAGAAATAGTTAAAATAAATGTTGAATTATAAGGTGTGTTAAAATGTAGGTGTTAATTTTTGAAAATGTATACCCCCATTTAACTAAGGGGTAGAGCTCTTTTCTCTCAAGCTAGGGTCTGGCGCAGACAACTGTAAGATCTGAAAAAAAACATGTATTATTTTATAGTCTATTCCTACATTGGGTATGTTATGAACGTTACGTTTTATTAAAGTTTGTAATAATGTACAAAGACCTGCATCCAAGGTTTTTTTTATTTTTACATAAAACACGTGTGCTGCATGTTTAAATATTATTCAAATGGGTTACTTAATTCAAACATGTCTTAAAGGTTGTACGAAATATTTTGGAATTCAATAAAAGGAATGTTTAAAAACGGTATCTCACCCTTTAACTATGGGAAAAACCTATTTAACAACTTATTCCAACTCTGTCACGAAGTAAAATAGAATCCGAGTGTTTGTGTGTGTGTGTGTGTGGGAGGGTTCTTGAGGCGGAGCAACAGGTGTGTGTGTGTGTGTGTGTGTGTGTGTGTGTGTGTGTGTGTGTGTGTGTGTGTGTGTGTGTGTGTGTGTGTGTGAAAATCCTAAAGTTGGGGGGGGGTCCCAGAACTCTTATGTGTAGAGAACCGTTTGAAACAAGGTGTGCACTATCATGCATAAGGCATGTCGAGATATCAGCCGAACAGCGGGGGTTAAACATAGATATCTCTAATCTGCGGCCCCCACACACCCGGTTTGCAGACAGAATGTCACGACATCCCCGCCTGTTGTTGGCGTGTAGCATACATCTCTCAAAAAACTCATTCCGAACTTTTAGATAGTTAGGGACAGAACTATTTTTTAACGTTGTCAGCATTGCTTTAGCGCAAACATAAAGGCCCGAATATTGAGCTGCACGGACAGATTAAAATAATAATAATAATATTCGGAATAAGGGAATCTCGCATAATGGATATTTCTGAAGGTGAGTAAATGAAAAAAAAACATATTTTAAGATTTGTTTGAATATTATTGGAATATTAAACCCTAGTTATTTGGGTATTTCAAAAAAAAAGCCCAATATAGGTTTAAAAATAAAAAAAAGTGTAGATATAGCGTATAACTGTTAACATTGTCTAATGGAATCTAGGATCCCTGACATTTACGCAGCTTTTACGCGATTTACCCGATCTGGAACATGATGGGGGTTCGCAGGAGCAAAAGTCTGGCAGACAATCACCAACGGCCTTTTTTCGTTGTAAGTCCTTATAATTAAACACATACCCAAGAAATATTTATATATAAACATTTTAAAAATAGGTTGTACTATTTTTTTAAACTATTTTTATGTATTTACAGCCGACATACAGCCCTTTATGATAAAGGATGCGTTATGGCCAGCTGACACGCAGGACTTTGATGCAATTCTACCGTTCTGTACGAGCGCTTTTTCAAACTCACCGCGAATCCAGGGAACATCGACCCCCTCCCGACATATTCAAGACCCCAACAGGCAACGATCAACTGTGGCCCTATATGCCGACATCCTCTATAGCGATCCCCTCGCCTGACAACTATCGACGCCAGTTCAAGGCCTACTCTAATGGGTCCATTCAATGGCTAGAGTATATGGCCCAGGATAAAGACATTTTTATTCAACATGCTTTGAATCGAGGGGAGAAGGCGTTTGGCTCTTACCATGTAGATGGCTACACCAAGATTGACGGGGTTGAGACCGTGTATGAGTACAACGGTTGTTTCTTCCATGGTTGCAAATCTTGCTTTGTGCCCCAGAACATATGTGTCCTAACCCAAAAGACTTTTGGGGAAATGTACGAAGAGTTTCAAGACAAAGTTGATTCGTTACAGGCTACTTACGGTCTAAAAGTGGTTGTTTTGTGGGAGCACGAATGGACAGCCCTCAAAAGTCTGATCCTCATGTTCAAGCATTCCTTTCCAGCTTTGACATCCCAGAACCTCTGGAGCCAAGACAGGCCTTGTATGGCGGCCGTACCAATGCTTTGACATTGAGGTATGTAGCGCAACCCGACGAGACAATAGGCTATGTGGATTTTACATCCCTTTATCCGCATGTAATGAGTTCCTCATGCTATCCTATAGGTCATCCTGAAATTATTCATCGTGATTTTGACTTACCTCAAAACTATTTTGGTCTGATCAAAGCAACAGTCTACCCTCCAAGGGGTTTGTTTATACCTGTGTTGCCTTACAGGGGCCCTCAAGGAAAACTTTTCTTTCCCCTTTGTCGCACCTGCAGTGAAAACATACAACAAACCCCATGTGATCACACAGATCAAGAAAGAGCACTGACAGGTGTATGGGTCACAGCTGAATTCTCTAAGGCTTTAGAGATGGGGTATCGTGTGGCCAAAATCTTTGAAGTATGGAACTTTCCAAAGAAATCAGACACTCTTTTTAAAGAGTACATCAAGACCTTCTTGAGATGTAAGCAAATGGCTTCAGGCTATCCTGCATCGGTCACAGATCAAGAAAGTAAAGACAGGTACATTCAAGACTATCATGACAGAGAAGGCATCCTTCTTGACCCTGACAGAATAGAGGTCAACAAAACCAAACGAAATGTGTCGAAATTGTACCTAAATTCGCTTTGGGGCAAATTAGCGCAGAGGTGTAATATGTTGACAACGTCGATTATTAAAGACCCTGAAGAATTTTTTGGAATTCATTTTTCGGACCAATACGAAATTTCACATTTTTCATTCTTGAGTCAAGACATTGCCTTGGTGCAATGGCGACGTAACAAGAAGTGGGTTCTACCCCCCGGGTAATGTAAATGTGTTTCTTGCAGCATTTACCACGGCCTATGGCCAACTTGAACTGTACAAGCTCATGGAGCAGCTTCAGAGGCGGGTACTTTACCACGACACAGACTCTGTGGTCTATGTAAGCAAACCAGGGGATTGGAGCCCCCCCACTCAGCAACTATCTGGGTGGCTTAACGAGCGAACTCGCAGAGGGTGACCATATCACAGAATGGTCATCCTGTGGGCCCAAAAGCTATGCTTTTAGAACGCTAAAGAATCACATGGTATTGAAAGCCAAAGGAGTGACTCAAAACTATGAAAATGCCCAGCGTGTAAACTTGGAATCAATCACACGCTTGGTCGAGGGGTTCCTAAATGACAGGAATAGTGACTTGGAGATTTTGAGCTCCTACAAAAAGATTGTTAGGGATAAAAAGGGCTTCCATCTGAGGAATGCCCCACTCATTAAAAGATTCAGGGTTGTCTATGACAAGAGAGTGCTTTTGCCTGACGGGACTACATTGCCCTATGGCTACTGACTTATGCTACAGGCCGCAGTGTGTCAGGCGTGACTCAAAAACTATGAAAAAAAATACACCTCGTGTAAAAACTAGGAATCAATCACACGTTTGTTTGAGGGGTGGTTCCTAAATGACAGGAATAGTGACTTTGAGATTTAGGAGCTCCTACAAAAAAGATTGTTGTGTATAATAAAGGGCTTCAATCTGAGGAAGGCCCCACTTACTAAAAGATTCAGGGTTGTCTATGACAAGAGACTGCTTTTTGCCTGACAGGACCACATTACCCCCTTTGGGTGTTGACTTATGCTACAAGCTACAGGGGTCTTAAAGCTTAAGATATAATGACTGCTGTAGAAGGTTTTGACCCCCGGTTGCAACTACCATTTTCGGCCTTAATCGCAGGGCCTTCGAATAGTGGTAAAACTTGTTTTGTAAAAAGTATTTTAGAGAATTCTGAACATGTGTTATCTCAAAAGCCTGATAATGTTGTGTGGTGTTATTCATGTTATCAACCTCTGTATGATGAATTGTTGAAGACAATAAAAATCAAGTTTGTTGAAGGAATACCTGATACCCTGTCTGATGATGAACTTTTACCTCCTCATAAAAACAATCTGTTGGTTTTGGACGATATGCTATTTGCAGGTAGCGAACATCCCGAAATTGCCCGAGCGTTTACCCAATATACGCATCATAGAAACCTGTCCGTGCTTTACTTGGTGCAGAATGTGTTTCACCAAGGTAAAAATAGCCGCACCATCAGTTTGAACGCCAATTACATGGTTTTGTTCAAAAATCCTAGAGACAAACTACAAATTAACACTCTAGCTCAGCAGATGTACCCGGGAAGGAAATCCTACTTTATGGAGAGCTACGAGGACGCAACCCAAGCGCAATTTTCTTATTTAATCGTGGATTTAAAAGCAAATACTCCAGAACACCTGAGGCTACGAACCGGTCTGTTCCCGTGGGAGTGGCCGGCTGTGTACATTCCTAAAAAAAAAAAGTAGCCGCTATGTCTCTGCGTTTAAAAAGAAACTTGCCCCTCTTGAGAAGCCTAGTTGGGGCTACATCTAATGAACGGAAGGCCATCTTGGGTCACTGTTCTTCAGATCTCATATTATCCCTATGTGAGATTGATTTGAATCTTCTCAAAGGACGCATTCCACTCACCCTGACACAATTGAAAAAATTAAAGAGACAAAAGACCTCGATCAAGCTCTTTGCCAATAAAAGGGTCAGTCTTCAAAAGAAACGACATAGCATACAACAGTCTGGCGGTTTTATTCTACCTTTACTAAGTATAGCCGTGCCCTTCATCACCAGCCTTATTGCAGCACGACGTGGTGGTTGAACACATAGGGTGATGGCCAATAAAATGTATCTGGTGCCACAACAAGAGTTGGATAGACTTAAAAAAACAAATGCAGGGGCCCCCGAAAATATCAGACAAACAGCGGAAAATGATTTGGATACGGCCATGAAGGATATTTTGAATCAAAAAGGATTGAACCCCTATGATAAGGTCCAAAAATACACAAACCTCTTGCAAAGGTATTTGTCCTTGGTGAAACAAGGGGAGAGAGAGACAGGCCATTTAACTATTTCCCTACAGGACCCTTTAAAAGATGACGAGCCTCGCGAGAGCCACGCCCCTGTAAGGCCGGTACCTGCGAGCTTACCATCTGAAGATCAAATGCCTGTTGAAGATAAAGTTATGCATGACTTGTTGTTAACCCATGTTCCGGCACGTAACAGGAAAAATGTTAGCTACATTATGAACAAGCTAAAAGACTCAAATGGGGCAGCTACTTGGAATGACAAAGGAGAGTTTATCCTTCAGGGGCTGTTGTCAAGGGGTCACATATACTTGACTTGCTTAAAAGTACCACATCTGCCCACAAGGTGGCTGATGACCGAAGACCTCCAGGGTGGCTTCAGTTTCTTAAGGCCCTGGCCATCCTCAACATACCCCTCTCGGGTGTACCCAACTATAAGATTCGGCAACAGATTCACTCTTTAAAACACAAACCGTCACCGAGATACAGCACCCCTAAAGATGCCCCAAAACCCTCGCATCCTTATGAAATGAATGACGATAACCCATTTACCCCCCTGAACGCCTCTGGACCTTTCCCTAATCCCGATCTCTCTGGGTGGTTAGCCTTTTGAATGACTTTTGAATGACTATGATTAAATTCAATAAATTTTATTTGAAAAATAAGCAATTTAACATTTGTGGCATTCTTGAAACATTTGGCGTGAGCATACGCCTTGATTACACGTTCTTAGAGGATACACATTTGAACACTTTTGATATTTTCTAACAAAACAAGCTACAACTTTATCATTACTTCTTAAATCATCCTTATAAAGAGACATAACATCTTCAAAAGAAACTCCCCGGGCTCTTTGGCATAGGTAGAATACACAGTGTTGACCGCATGTCGTTGAAAGGGTATCTTGCACCTGTTTGATATTGTAGTATATCTTTGAGCCATTTTTGGTCAGAAATTCTTTAATAGATTTGGGGAAATGTGAAAAACCGGGTGGGAAACCATAGGAATCAAAAAAGTTGAGATTTTTCTTCCTCCTTCCTCTTCTAAGGTCACAGCTAGCCAATGTTCACCCGGCATGTTTTTAGGATGGGTATTGACAATAAACATTGCAGGCCGCACCTTCCATTTCTCCATAGGTAATTCATCACAAGCCAACACTCCGCAAAATTGTTTTCCAATCAGTCGGCTCATCAGCCCTTCCAACTCTTGGGTATTCATGTCTTTTGCTCAACGATCCTTAATAATAATCTACTAAAACCTGTCTTCGGCTATTCACCTCCAAGATTGAATCAGAGCAGGCATAAACAATCATGCTAACCGTACAGGCTAAAGGTGTACGGAAACGCATTTCCAGCCTGAGGTTACCTTGGGACACCACAGAAAGATTTCCTGAGGTGTCATCATCTGGGGATAAATTGAAAGCATACATTGTGTAACCCTCGGCAAAATCATTTCTGTCAATAGGTAAAGAGAGATCTTTTAGATGCCTCCCGGTAGCCAGGAATAGATTGTAAAATTCTCGCACAGATATGTTGTTATTAAATTGCGGTTGGAAAGCCTTAGCAGGGACCTGACGTCCGTCCTGACACAGAGCGACATACTCTGCATTGAAGTGTTGAAAATTAAAGGGGTTTTTATTTAAGCTGCCCGTATTGGAGGCGTGATCAACCAAACCTATAACTACGTATCGCGGTAAAGGGCCTAGAAATAGGTTTTCTTGACTGCAGATTCTGCTGCCCACAGGTATGCTAAAGGTTTTCATGGTAATTCTTTGGAGAGGGTAAAGGGCATTTCCTTTCAGCAAAGCCTGTGAGTGACCCAGACGAACTGCCGGAGATACCGATACTTTTTTAATAAAAAGCGTGGCCCCCAACACTTTTAAGCTAAAGTCCCCATCCGTTGCAGACATTAGGCAAAACTCATCCTTGGCCCTGGTTAATTTTAGTCTTAAATCAACCGCATTTAAGAGTAAACGTTCTTGAAAGAAAATGTCAGAGTGTATAGGGCCTAGCAGATGAAACTCTCGAGATTCTGCACAGTAGCGAGCCCGGGCGGCCAGGCCTTTATTTGCACCTGTGGATGGGTCTGTCGATTCCATAGAGCCTCCTGCAGTATCCTTGCTAAAAAGCCCTGCGCTGAATTGGGTCTTGAGAGTGTCTTCAGAGTAGTTGAGTAAGCATTCCATGATGGCACGGTAGGGGTATGTGGCACTGCTTTGACTGATTAGCCGTTCCCCCAAAGTCACATCCACTTGGGAAAAGATGGTGGCCACTGGGTAATTAATGAGACTCACTTTGGCATCGTTTGCAATATCAGTACCATCTCTTTTGGTAACTTTTAGACGCAAATGCACCAAGGTGTTGTTGAGGTCCAGATAGTTGTCACCGTTGCCTGGTATGAAAAACTCTATGGGGCCGTTGTCTGTAATGGCAGAGAGTGGGGCTATCTCCACATAACTGGACCTCTCTACTGAATGTTGGGTTAAGGGGGCCGTGAAAAGATCGAGCTCTGTTTTTATAGCTTCAGAGGACATGCGGTGTAAAAGAGCCATGGTGCTTGTTCTTTTAGAAAATACTTCCGAGTATTCTTTTTACCGTTTTTGGTCCAGACCTCCTCACTTTACCCCGTCTTTGACTAACTGAGTTTCTTTTAACCGTTAACCGCCGTTTTTTAGGCTCAAGTCTTCGCCTTATACCTGGCGGTCTCTTATTCGGTCTTCGAGACAACATCATCAACCCCGAGCCTTCTTGACTCTCGACATCTGGTGACGCCCTTCTGTTTATCGCATTGGCGACAACCTCACTTACTATATTTTTGCTGCTGATTTTAAATGCGGTTTGGCTATGCTGAAGCCTCTCTTCATAAACGGTAAAACCATCCTAAAGAGATTACGAAATATCCCTCCGATCCCCGAACCATACATGGTGGGCGATCCATAATATCCTGGTAACCCATTACCCACTTGATCCACATAGTATGTGACATACCTGTTAGGGTCGAGGTGTTGGTGTTCCATAATTTTAATTTAGATGTATTATGTATATAAAATATATAATACTAATATTATATATGTAGAGAGGTTTTGGTTGGTCTAAAGTGGAGTTTTACAATCGTTTTACCATAAGTAAATTCAATGTTTTCGTTCTGATCCGTTTTAAGCTCAACAAGAATGTTTTCAATATATTTCTTGCTTACAGGTACGTAGTGTGGCTTGTCGTAGGTGACAGTGACGATGTCCCCATCCTTTCCATCTATATGAACCGTTCTCAGGAGTGGCACACAGCTGTCTCCGACCCTTTGATAGGATATGATGTCGGTATACACAAATATGTTGTAAAATCCTGCATGTATATCCGCGGGGAATGGGAATAATTTATCTCTCACATACGTCCATGTATTGGGCCCCATCCCTAACATGTAGGCTAAATTACCACTGGTCTTTATCCCCGGAAGCATCTCCTGAGATTTGTACCCTTTTATTTATAGGGTTGTACATCAGGAATATTTCCATACTGTTCTGCGACAGCCGTTCATTCAACTCGGAGATGAGCCTTTCGACGGTTCTATAGAACCCTTTTTTAACCTTAATAAATTTAGCAGGTTCCGTTAACTTTTGAAATAAAATTCCCGGTCCTTATCTTTGATATTATACCAGCTATGGGGGTATGTAATCTCGCTGAGCCCTACTTCCCAGGCCTCTGATAACTCTATAGGCTTTGGAAAATTGGTTGTATAATTAGAACTCTGATTATTACGATATATGTGTGCTGACGCATTACTGGGGAGAGTCAGGTAGAAGCCGCTGTGTTCCATTATGCCCTCCGTTGTACACCCGAATGAGGATGTATTTTATCATACATGGGGTTTAAATTAACCCCTGATGCCTCCACTACATCCTTCTCTAATACCCAGCTGTTGAATTTTAGCAGCCAGTTTTTCCAGCGAACCAGCACCCATTTTTGACCTTTCTCTCTCTTTTGATCTAAAATCTCCTCTACGTGAAACACCTTGTCTTTACCAACCGTTACCTTCTGTAATTCCTGCTCATAAAAAGATCCCGTTATAAGTTCCCCGTCATAATCTTTTAATATGTAGACCGGGGTATGCGCGGCAGACATTCTGTAACCGTGAAAAGCTCATCACTGTATCCTTGCACGTATTTTTTATCGAAAACACCCCTCAACTTGGATATACGAACCAAGTCCCCACAATAAATTTAAAATGTATTTTTTTCTTACGGCGAAGAGGGAGCAAACCATACAGATTTTTAAAGACTTGAAAAGAGTTTTCCGAAGAGACTTCGGAGGGTTTCATCCTTATACTTTTATGATAACTATTGTTATACGCAATTACTAAATCTTGAACTATATCGATATATCTATGCGTGTTGTGCGCTGTAAAATAGCGCCACATCCTCTCCTTCAGAGTCCTGTTAAAGCGTTCAACCACAGAAGCTTTCAAATCCGATCCTGTAGCAAAATGTATTATATTGTGCTTTTTCATTAGTTTCTGAAAGGTCTTATTAAAAAATTATTTTCCGCCATCGGTCTGCACTTTCTTGGGGCGCCTCCTTCCTTCAAGATAGAGGCAAATGCCCTGGTCACCTCAGCGCCGCTCTTATTCTTTAAGACCCGGACAAAAGCTATTTTAGAGAAAATATCTATGACCGTTAGCATGTAGCGGTTTCCTTCATTTTTATCTGCAAGGGCCTGCATGTCACATAGATCCGCCTGAAATTGGGACAATGGGTGTGTAGAGAAAACTCTATTTCTAGGAAAATGTTTTCTCACGGGTTTATGTAGAGTGTGCGCATCTTGTTCGGATAGCCACTCAGTGACTTTAGCATCGCTTAACCTGTGACCTGTTTCTTCGGCTAAAGCGCGCTGTAAACGCTCCTTACCACCATAAGACCCCGGGTTAGAGGGATTATAATAAATGTTTTTCAAAATCTGCTCTGCCATCCTTCTTGCCTCTCTGAGGTACAATAATGTTAATGAGCCACTTTCAAATAACAACAACATTTCATTTTCATTTTTGGGATTTTTATTTTCATGAAAACATTAGGTATTACGTATACAGACAATCCCTAATTCGTTGCAGGATACATGCCCCCTTTCTCTATGATCGAATCATGTAAAACCTTGTATATTTGGGTTAGATTAACAGGTTTGTTTCGCTGAATTTTTACAACAGACACATCCGCTATAAAAGTATATAAACAACAAATATGATACATGGTACAATTAAAGGGTGTTTCAAACAAATAAAGTAAAATCTTAGACAAGGTTGTTTCTAGTTCTTCAGAATCACCACCAAGCCGGGTTACCATTTGTGTCCATTGTAGAACCTCGCCAGCATGGCGTACATGAGTCATGATTTGGTCCATTTTCAAAACACGCTCTACATTAGCCCCGGAATTGGGGGTTTTGTAGAACGAGACATTGTTCACTTTATTTTCAATAATTTGATGCATAACACTTGTAAGTTCTCTCAAAAGAAAAAAATGTATTTATTCTATCTAACATCGTATACATATAGTTACCCATTGCTCTACATCTAAATAACAAAAATGTCACTCGGGCTCTTGGGGTTTATTGAGCCAGAAAGCCAACACATCCGACACCACAGCCTCCCTGTATTTGTTATCCTCCACCAGGGTGTGTCGGATTTCTTTGAGTTTCTGGTGTATGTGAATCGCCTCCTTCAGCTCGTGTAGGAACGCTTCGGTTACCCCGTAAACTCTGGGGATAGACGGCACAAGGCCCATAGCCTCCAGGGCTCTGACCAGCGATGGTATAAACCGGCGGGACCAAAGTCTTTTCACCAGCGCCTCAAAATTGTTGAAGAAGTAGTATCTTGGGGGATCGTATAGGCAGGGGTGCCTTCGCTGGCTGGGGTGATTAATCTCACAACCGATGCATTTTTCTCGTATATATTCTCCAATCACCACGTCTAAAAGCGCGGCTACTGAGGCCTTGATTGTGTCAACAAAAATAGTACTGACCACCCCATCAAACACGTCCTCAGGTTGTGTACAGGTAGGGGGTGTCGAGGGTCTTGCCAGGGGGGAGTAGAATGGAGGGCTGCGAGGCATACAATCCTTAGTGTCGGGAGCCCAGGCCGTTTCGGAGTTCGGGTATGCGTTAGGAATATCCATGGTCAATGCGTAGGTTAAGAACTGTAGGTTTTAAGAACCAGCCTTTTTATTCTTGAACCAACCCTCGGGGTATCTGGGCGGGGTTAACAACACAGCTTACCTCGCTTTCTTTGGGGGCTGCCTCTCCTGACGTTGTATCTTCTTGGGGTTGCTTTGAGTCGTAATCCTCAGGATTCGTATATATTATGCACTTCTTTATCCGTACAATGCTCTGGCGCTTTTGGCTCTGTACAAACAGAGAGTCCAACAGCTCCAACATTTGCAATTCCATTAAAGGCCAGCTTTTAAGGGGTATAAGCATTCGAAGCCGGAAATCCCCGTCCGAACCGCCAGCCCTGATGTTTTGGTTTCGGATTTCCTCTGTGCTGACGTAAAATTCCACGCACCCGCAAGGCCGTCCATTTATACGTTGTAATTTAACTCTGTGAAATACTCTTCCTGAGGTGTCCGGGGTACCTTCCCAACGGGTCTCGTAGCCTGTGAACAAGCTGTAACCCTTGGTGATACGGCTCAGTTCGGGACACAAAACCTGTCGAAAAACCGTCCAGTCTTCAACATCATAAGTCACGCCTAATTTCTGGTCGGTATATTCTTCTCCTTCGGCTAACGTATAGAGTTTCACGCTACAGGCCAAGTAATCAAACAGATGCCCCCAATGCTGTCCGTTAGACATCAACACTTCATCTTTCAGAGCCGTTGCGGGCGGTATCTGGGTTCTATACACGTTTAAAAAACGCTTTTTTGGTGCATCGTATATTGCGGCTGTATACTTTGCCCTTTCTCGATGTTTCAGACGCGGTCCTGCCTCCGAGGCTACAGTCATCACAGCTTTACCACTGATCGCAAAATCCATGTTTAAAAAATAGGGTTTACGGTTCTGGGTTTCGAAAGCCTTGTTCTGGACATTTATAATGCTGAGGCCCCAGCGCTATCTATAGCCCCAGACATTCCTGCTTCATAGATAACAACCATAAGGGAGATAAAACTGGGGGGTGTAGGGGGGGCATGGGCCCCAAAAGTTCAAACACCCTCTAACACATGACCACACGAACAGGGGGGGCGGGGCGGGGGCACATATTCTGTACAGGTCATCAGGTCATAAGGTCAGCAATCAATCAAATTTGACAGGCGCCGTATCCTATTACTCTCTAATGGATATATAGCGCTGTCAGGTCAAAGTCAATGCATCTGTAGCGCTGTCATGTCAAAGTCAATGGATCTGTAGCGCTGTCAGGTCAAAGTCAATGGCCTTCTGACCTGCACACCTAAATAACCTTTGTCTCTGTGTCTTTTCTACCATTTTGTTGTTTTAGTTGCTAAACACCAAGGAAAAGGCTGTACTCACCTCAATCTTCATGTCAAACTAAACATAATTGTCTGTGTGTTATTTTGGGCTCACGACAGTGCGATGATTCCTGAGCTTTTGTTCACTCTGACACACACAACATATCAGCTTTAAAATAATACAAATTTTCTTATTTTTTTACCAGGTAAGTTGACTGAGAACACATTCTCATTTACAGCAACAACCTGGGGAATAGTTACAGGGGAGAGGGATGAATGAGCCAATTGTAAACTGGGGATTATTAGGTGACTGTGATGGTTTGAGGGCCAGATTGGGAATTTAGCCTGGACACCGCGGTTAACACCCCTACACTTACGATAAGTGCCATGGGATCTTTAATGACCTCAGAGAGTAAGGACACCCGTCTAACATCCCATTTGAAAGACAGCACCCTACACAGGGCAGTGTAAGGTGCCCTGGGGCATTTTTTTTAGACCAGAGGAAAGAGTGCCCTCTACTGGCCCTCCAACACCACTTCCAGCAGCATCTGGTCTCTTATCCAGGGACTGACCAGGACCAACCCTGCTTAGCTTCAGAAGCAAGCAAGCAGTGGTATGCAGGGTGGTATGCTGCTGTTAATACAATAATAATAATATTTCTATCCTCACTTACAGCATTATGGGATGAATACCTTGCCTGTGGTAGACGTAAGAGCTCTCTTTTAAGTTGATCTTTAAACTTCCCTGGCCGGTCATATGATTCGATCAATATTTCTTCCCTTTGAAGGAGCTCCAACCTCCATCCCTCCTTGCTTTACAATTCCCTTCATCCCTGCCCATTTGAAGGAGATCCAACATCCCTCCATCCACCCCTTCATCCTACCAGGATAATATGCCTTGAGCTGGGCAGGATGAAGTGAAAATTCATGCTATGATATTAATGCACCACTAAATTGGTTTAGGAGCTTGTCTGATCTACCTCAGTAAGGCCTTTGATTTGGTCCGGAGGAGTCAACGCATAGAGCGTGTCCTGACCCAGGTGTGTGTGTGTGTGTGTGTGTGTATATTCTGCCCCTGCTGCTTCAGCCACAGGAAACACTGCTGGGCCCTAAACTCATCTCCATAGGACAGTGCCGGTTTGGTCTAGAACTGCTTTACCAAAAATACATGACAGCCTCACTGACAGAGAGAGACAGAGAAATGTGAAGTGTTGAGTAGAGCACATTGACATATTCACTCCTTTCCGCACATACACACACACAAATTCACAGCTGCTAAACAGAAGAAGTCTAACAGAGCACAAAAAAGCAAGGTAATCAGCCAACCAAGTGTACACCATAACACATATGGCTCTATTCAACAGTAGTGCAATAGGGAACAGGGTCGCATTTGTGATTCTTTGTATTTGTTGTGTCTGTTCTGTTTGTTGTGTTATCTCTGTGTGTGTGTGTGTGTGTGTGTGTGTGTGTGTGTGTGTGTGTGTGTGTGTGTGTGTGTGTGTGTGTGTGGAAAAAATCGAAACAACTGTTAAAGTAATCTTTTTTTACTGATTTACTGATGCTGATTGACGATCCTCATAATAAGCAACAGTCAACATTTCAAGCCTCTTGTAATTGTTGTTGAACCCATAGGCCTTTTCTAATCTGGGAAAAAAGTCCTTCCTCTCTCCTCTGGGACCTGGAAACCGATAAGTAGTCGAGGAGATGTCATTTTGTTAGTAGGTGAACAGAAGAGTGTCCTCCCGTCCTGAATAGCCACCTTTCATCCTTTGTGGAAGAGTTTGGAAAACTGCCACGCCCTCTTTGAATCAGCGTTTGTTTTGTCGGCGGAGAAAGGAATGCACACATTTAAAAACAATAATGTACTTATCTTTTTTTTTTAATCTAGAAAACGTCTCGCACAGCTAACTTAATTTGTTTTTATAACTTTATACATTTTTTGGGATCCACCCCTGTAAATGTGATTTGCCTGATAATGCTCGAGTGGAGATGGAGACTCATTTCATATAAGTGCATTTTCGTCCACGTTCCCGCTTCTCGCCACCTTTTGACCTTTTTCAAAAGGAGGCGAGAGATGATGGAAGACAGAGGACGCAGGAGGTGAACAAATTCAATTCATTATGTCTCCTCAATAGTTCCTGCCAAGTCAGCAGCTACTCTTCCTGGGGTTTATTAAGGATCGTCAATAGTTCATGCCAAGGCAGCAGCTACTCTTCCTGGGGTTTATTAAGGATCGTCAATAGTTCATGCCAAGGCAGCAGCTACTCTTCCTGGGGTTTATTAAGGATCGTCAATAGTTCATGCCAAGGCAGCAGCTACTCTTCCTGGTGTTTATTATGGATCCCCATTAGTTCCTGCCAAGGCAGCAGCTACTCTTCCTGGGGTTTATTATGGATCCCCATTAGTTCCTGCCAAGGCAGCAGCTACTCTTCCTGGGGTCCAGCAAACATATAAGCCTAATATAATTTCTGTTCTATTTAATTCAGTGGCGGGACTCTTGTGAAACAACGACAGATTGGATGACAGTAAAAGCAGCATGTGAATCTGTTCTCCAATAAAGGGAACAGTTGGATGCTGAAAATACGCATTTCCCACGTACCCCAAAACAATCAATTATTCACTGCAGTGCCATACAAAATCAGGACGACATCAATATTTCATGGCCTGTTATATCTTTAAGAAATCTTTTTCTTCTATTCTGAGAGAGTGTTGTGAAGACATATTAGCGCAGTAGCAGGAACTTGAAATGCAGGCCGCTATTGGTTGTTTTAGTTCAAACACTTTATTTCAAATTCTGTGTGAAATGTATTACATTTAGTTGAAATATGAATGTCTGTAAAACAAATTAATTGAACACATTATCAAAGTGTGACAAAGTTGACCGATACTTTGTCAACATTAAATGCTTCACAAAAACTACTGAGAAATAATAGGCATAAACTATTTTAATTTAAAACTGCAGACTTACTGGATATTTTTATTGGGTTTGGGGTTCAACAAGTAAATTCAATTTCTCAAAATCTAAAAAGGCACAAACTAGATTTGAGCCAATATCTTAAACCTCTTGTGGTGTTCGGTTCTGTGGGACCCATTTTCAATGTTTACTAACAGAGAAATGAAAAAGAAATTCAACCTGAGACTCACTCGTTGGCCTTGGCTAATTTTCTGTGGAGAACATGTAAAATAACACATTTTCATTGAATGCACACTGTACATATATATTACATATACATTTATATTACATGTGTGTTTCAGGTCCGCTGGACCCGACGGTAATAACAGTGTGTTTGTGTGTAGGTGAAAACAAGTAAAAATGAAACATTCAACAATGTCTCCAGGATTATCCGCTTCGATAACCGAGACACCAGACCAGCTCTCTGGCAGAGAGACAAGCTAGCTGCTATTAGGTCAGTGCAGAGAGACAAGCTAGCTGCTATCAGGTCAGTGCAGAGAGACAAGCTAGCTGCAATCAGGTCAGTGCAGAGAGACAAGCTAGCTGCAATCAGGTCAGTGCAGAGAGAGACAAGCTAGCTAGAATCAGGTCAGTGCAGAGAGACAAGCTAGCTGCAATCAGGTCAGTGCAGAGAGACAAGCTAGCTGCAATCAGGTCAGTGCAGAGAGACAAGCTAGCTGCAATCAGGTTAGTGTGTGACAATTGGGTGGACCGCCTTCCCGCGTTTTACATCCCCGGGCCCAAAGTTACTGTTGATGAGCAGCTTAAGGCAAGGGCCTCTGCCCCTTCAGGCAATACATACCGTCTAAACCCACAAAATATGGAATCAAGATCTTGGCTGCATGTGATGCTGCTTCATTATATTCATGGAACTTGCAAGTCTATACGGGGAAGCCACATGGAGGAGCCCCTGAGAAGAACCAACGGATGCAGGTTGTCCTGGACGTGACACAGGGACTCCGTGGCCACAACATCACATGCAATAACTTTTTTACTTTGCACAAGCTGGGACAGGAGCTCCTCAAGGGGAAGTTGACGATGGTAGGAACAGTACGAAAAAACAAGCCAGAGCTCCCACCTCAGCAGTTGAATATTGGCGGCTCCCGAGTGGCGCAGGGGTCTAAGGCACTGCATCTCAGTGTAAGAGGTGTCACTTACAGTCCCTACTTTGATTCCAGGCTGTATCACATCCGGCTGTGATGGCGAGTCCCATAGGGCAGCTCACAATTGGCCCAGCGTTGTCTGTGTTTGGCTGTGGTAGGCCGTCATTGTAAATAAGAATGAGCTCTTAACTGACTTGCTTGCTTAAATAAAGTATAGTTAAAAAAATATATAATAAATACAAGGAACAGGCCTATCAATTCCTTTAAGTTTGTTCATGGCCAACACGTCCCTAACGTCCTACTTTCCAAAGAACATAGCAAATGAGTAGGCTGAATAGAGACTGGGGAATCTGTGGCCAGGAATATCAAAAACCACAATGCCACAAAAGAAAGGGTGGACAATTTAGACAAGCTGGTGACTGACTACAGCTGCAAAAGAAGAACCCTACGCTGGCATCTTGTGATATGCTTCAACATCTTGGACATCTTGGTGTATAACGTGTTTGTCATCTGGATGGCGTTGAACCCAGATCAGAACAGAGGGAAGCTCCAGAGGAGACAGCTCTTTCTCGAGGAGCTGGGTAAGGCATTGGAAAGAGGAGGCAACATATCCCAAGGACCCCAGCTTCTGCAGCCATTGTAAGGAGGAATCAGGAGGAGGATGCTGGTGCCCCATTCGCCAGAAACCACAGAACCAACAACTTCAATACCGGAACTAAGTGTGAGTGATGTTGTTGCATGTGTGTGTCTGCCTCTCCTACCTTGGCCTGCTGTAACTATATATGTGAGTGAGTGAGTGACATGTTAGTAAAATTCCTGAACTAACCGTTTCCATCATTCTAGATTGTAGCCGGTAGCAACAAGAAGAAGTGCTGTGATGTGTGTGGACCCAAGAAGGACAGGAAGACACAGTACACATGGATCAAGGGCAAGAAATACATTTGCAACACACACACAGTAAAACTCTGTCCCTCATGTGGTGTGTAGACCAGCCTTAATTTGTGTTCAATTTGGCTCATTTATCATTTCCATAAAATACTGTACATAAAATACCATCCTTCTAATTTGTTCAGTTCAAAGCAATAAACATCAGTAGTGATGAAAACCTTGCTTTTACACCTGCATTGTTTGCTGTTTGGGGTTTTAGGCTGGAGTTTCTGTACAGCACTTTGAGATATCAGCTGATGTACGAAGGGCTATATAAATACATTTGATTTGATTTGTTTCATTTATATTTGTTCAAGATAAACATGATTAATTCCACCCATTTCTTGATTAGCCCATCCAACTACCTCATCCCCATACTGTATTTATTTATCTTGCTCCTTTGCACCCCTGTATCTCTACTTGCACATTCATCTTCTGCACATCAATCACTCTAGTGTCTAATTGGTATATTATAATTACTTCACCACTGCGGCCTATTTATTGCCTTACCTCCCTTTTCTTACCTTATTTGTACACACTGTATATTTGGATTTTCTTCAACTGTATTATTGACTGTATGTTTTGTTTATTCCATGTGTAACTCTGTGTTGTTGTATGTGTCGAACTGCTTTGCTTCATTCTTGGCCAGGTCGCAGTTGTAAATGAGAACTTGTTCTCAACTAGCCTACCTGGTTAAATAAAGGTGTTCTCAACTAGCCTACCTGGTTAAATAAAGGTGTTCTCAACTAGCCTACCTGGTTAAATAAAGGTGTTCTCAACTAGCCTACCTGGTTAAATAAAGGTGTTCTCAACTAGCCTACCTGGTTAAATAAAGGTGTTCTCAACTAGCCTACCTGGTTAAATAAAGGTGTTCTCAACTAGCCTACCTGGTTAAATAAAGGTGTTCTCAACTAGCCTACCTGGTTAAATAAAGGTGTTCTCAACTAGCCTACCTGGTTAAATAAAGGTGTTCTCAACTAGCCTACCTGGTTAAATAAAGGTGTTCTCAACTAGCCTACCTGGTTAAATAAAGGTGTTCTCAACTAGCCTACCTGGTTAAATAAAGGTGTTCTCAACTAGCCTACCTGGTTAAATAAAGGTGTTCTCAACTAGCCTACCTGGTTAAATAAAGGTGTTCTCAACTAGCCTACCTGGTTAAATAAAGGTGTTCTCAACTAGCCTACCTGGTTAAATAAAGGTGTTCTCAACTAGCCTACCTGGCTAAATAAAGGTGTTCTCAACTAGCCTACCTGGTTAAATAAAGGTGTTCTCAACTAGCCTATCTGGTTAAATAAAGGTGTTCTCAACTAGCCTACCTGGCTAAATAAAGGTGTTCTCAACTAGCCTACCTGGCTAAATAAAGGTGTTCTCAACTAGCCTACCTGGTTAAATAAAGGTGTTCTCAACTAGCCTACCTGGTTAAATAAAGGTGTTCTCAACTAGCCTACCTGGTTAAATAAAGGTGTTCTCAACTAGCCTACCTGGTTAAATAAAGGTGTTCTCAACTAGCCTACCTGGTTAAATAAAGGTGTTCTCAACTAGCCTACCTGGTTAAATAAAGGTGTTCTCAACTAGCCTACCTGGTTAAATAAAGGTGTTCTCAACTAGCCTACCTGGTTAAATAAAGGTGTTCTCAACTAGCCTACCTGGTTAAATAAAGGTGTTCTCAACTAGCCTACCTGGTTAAATGTGTTCTCAACTAGCCTACCTGGTTAAATAAAGGTGTTCTCAACTAGCCTACCTGGTTAAATAAAGGTGTTCTCAACTAGCCTACCTGGCTAAATAAAGGTGTTCTCAACTAGCCTACCTGGTTAAATAAAGGTGTTCTCAACTAGCCTACCTGGTTAAATAAAGGTGTTCTCAACTAGCCTACCTGGTTAAATAAAGGTGTTCTCAACTAGCCTACCTGGTGTGTTCTCAACTAGCCTACCTGGCTAAATAAAGGTGTTCTCAACTGGCCTACCTGGTTAAATAAAGGTGTTCTCAACTAGCCTACCTGGTTAAATAAAGGTGTTCTCAACTGGCCTACCTGGTTAAATAAAGGTGTTCTCAACTAGCCTACCTGGCTAAATAAAGGTGTTCTCAACTGGCCTACCTGGTTAAATAAAGGTGTTCTCAACTGGCCTACCTGGTTAAATAAAGGTGTTCTCAACTAGCCTACCTGGTTAAATAAAGGTGTTCTCAACTGGCCTACCTGGTTAAATAAAGGTGTTCTCAACTAGCCTACCTGGTTAAATAAAGGTGTTCTCAACTAGCCTACCTGGTTAAATAAAGGTGTTCTCAACTAGCCTACCTGGTTAAATAAAGGTGTTCTCAACTGGCCTACCTGGTTAAATAAAGGTGTTCTCAACTAGCCTACCTGGTTAAATAAAGGTGTTCTCAACTGGCCTACCTGGTTAAATAAAGGTGTTCTCAACTAGCCTACCTGGTTAAATAAAGGTGGGAAATAAATAGAGAAAAAAAAAGATTTTTGTTCATAAAAATCACATTATATATATATATATTTTTTTTTTTGTTTGAAAATAGCACCTTTATTGATAAATGTGATCTAGCAGAGGTAAATGGCAAATACTAACCATGTATGCAGTCTATATTTCTTGTAATTGATATAAGTCAACTTCTAAGTATGAAGTATTTTTTACGTAAATTGATATGGCTGTATTGTTTTAAAAACCAAATAACGTTGTTGGTCCATTAGACCCGCGAACATTGGGTGAATAACAAAAACATGAACACCACACAAGGGTTAAGTAGTTCACCATGTTACTGACACATTTTCATTTTCGTCAAAAACAACTTTATATCAAACGAGCGCATTTGAAGGCCTACACATGTACGGTTCGGCTTGAGAAGAATATTAGAACCGATGACATGTTTCTACGCATGAGTTCTGCCTAGGAATGTACACTGTACAGTTCCTACGATCCAATATCGCCATGACATCGCCTACAAATGTGATTAGGGATTTCTATTGGAGAAGCAGTTTTAGGCTATCTTCATACTATACCATATTTGGTAGTATGCTAAGCCCACTATTGTGTTAATTGTATACACGGAGACACAAGGTCAAGTGTTGAGGTCAGAAAACACAGATCAACATTACTTGTATCCTGAGGCACATTCGGTAGGGAAGCGTTATGAAACGTTGCAGACAGAAATATCATCAATAGATGTGATTCCTTACTTAAAATGTCAGAGAAGCATGTTTGTTTTGCATAATACATTTCTGTCTCAACTTTTCACTGTGTCATGCTGAATGTGGCCTGGCAGTCAGGGTCTAGTTCTGGTCAGTTGGAACGTGTTAAATACTGCCTAGGCTGAGCAAAGCAATAGCTGTGTCTCTAGGAATATTATACTTCTTAATGATTACTATGGGTCCGGAACATGTGGGTGTGTGTGTTTCTTGATTTTTAATATCACTTGCAGTGTACAGTGAAATATTGACAGCGCCAGCTGCTTGCCAGCTCCAAACCAACAATGCAGCAATCAATTTCAATGTAGTACTAAACATAACATAAGGTAGAGCAAACACACTGAGAAATAAAAATAAGAAAGTAAGAAAAGATGTACAGGGTCAGTTCCAATACCATATTTAAACCGTCCAGGGATCCTGGAGTGATCGAGGTAGATATGTATATGGGTCAGCTGACTAGGCATCAGGATACATGATAAACAGAGTAAATGTGTGTGCATGTTGGAGTTTTTTTTACATTTAACTAGGCAAGTCAGTCAGGAACAAATAATTTTTTAACAATGACAGCCTACCCCCAGATGACTCTAGACCAACTGTGCACTGTCCTACAGGACTCCCAATGTGATACAGCCTTGATTCAAATCAGGGATTGTAGTGATGCCTCTTGCACTGAGATGCTGTGCCTTAGGCTGCAGCGCCACTCGGGAGCCCCGAGTCAACTCAGATAGTCCATTTAGCCATTCTGTTTATTTAGCAGTCTTATGTCTAGAAGCTGTTGTGTGTATGTGTGTGTGTGTGTGTGTGTGTGAGTGAGAGAGAGAGAGAGAGAGAGAGAGAGAGAGATAATTGTCAGGGGATGTATCTTCACACAGCTGCTATAGGGGGAGGTGATATTGTAGTGTTTTCCATGGACTGTTTTACAGGAACATGAGACATTTTCCTGTCGTATATTGACATCTAGAGTTAGTGGACATAGTTATCACAATATTATGAAGGGAGTCATTTTCATTACGAAATGTATTTCCTTCCTGCCTTGTCCTCCTGTAATTTCTATAGATTAAATATATAGATAGAGATTATATTAGGACTGTTTTCTTTTTTTGTGTGTGTATTTTTTACTTTTTGAATATTAAAACAGACAATTTACTTGCATTGAAGCTGCTCAACATTTCCATTACATTCAGTCATCTAACAGACTCCCATTCAGAGCGACCCACAGAAGAAACCAGGGTCAACGCCCTGCTCAAGGGCACGTCGACAGATCTCCCACAAGGTCAAAAACAGGGACCCGAACCAGTGACCAAATCAGCTACTTACCCGAGCTCCCAACTACCAGGGCACCAGCCCTCCAAGATCCCCAAGTGCTGCTCCTCAACCATCCAACACTTTTTCGGTTGCTACATGATTCCATATGTTATTTCGTAGTTTTGATGTCTTCACTATTATTCTACAATGTAGAAAATAGTACAAATAAAGAACAACCATGGAATGAGTAGATGTGATCAAACCTTTGAATGGTAATGTAGCTGAAGCCACTTAGCTCCTCTGTCCATCACGAGCACAGAACTAACTATAGACTGTTATAGATCTCTCGTGGTGAAAAGCTTTTACTTCCTGTATTTCAACCCTGTTTCTCTCCCCAATTTCATAATATCCAATATACAATCTTGTCTCATTGCTGCCACTCCCCAACGGGCTTAGGTGAGGCAAAGGTTGAGTCATGCGTCCTCCGAAACATGATCTACCAGACCACACTCCTTAACACCCGTGTGTTTAACCCGGAAGCCAGCCACACCAATTTGTCAGAGGAAACACCGTTCTCATGACGACCAAAGTTAGCATATAAAGCTCGACTGTTTCTTCACTTTATTCATTATCATAGTTTAAGAATCCATGTCAGAGGTTCTTGAGTTTATTCATCTCGAGACCCAAATGAAAAATGTATTGTCCTCGAATGACCAATATTAGTAAAATACATCTCTTTTGTGATGTGATTTTGTGAGACAGAGATGTGGGGTAAATTAATGAGATTGGTTTGATTCAAATAGGTGTGGTTGTTCACATCTGCAAAATATATATCTTTAATGGGTGCTGTGGCTTAGTTGGTTAAAGTGCCTGTCTAGTAAAGAGGAGATCCTGAGTTCAAATCTCAGCAGTACCTTTTCAAGCATTTTATTGTACACATTGGTGGAGAAGGTCAGAGGGGAGGGCACTCAGGTTCTCTCACCAATCGGAATAGAGAATTAGAGAAGATGTGAGGAGGATGTAATTGAGATATTCCAATGTCACGGAAAAAGGGCACTTTTTGAATGTGTAAAGCTCGACTGTTTCTTCACATTATTCATTATCGAGACCAATATGAAAAGTGTTTAGCCAGCTTGTGCACATCACTTTCACAGCCTATGTAGGCTTTACAAAGACACCTCTTGCAGCCAGCCGTGATCGTATAGTGGTTAGTACTCTGCTTTGTGGCCGCAGCAACCCCGGTTCGAATCCGGGTCACGGCACTGCAGTGAAATTTCAGAAGGGTTCTTTTTTGAACAGGTTAAGACTTACTCTGAAAGCTTAGAAACTCAGCAACTCTGCCTTTTGACAAAGTTCCCCAGCATATCGTAGGTTAATTACTTACACAAACTTATTCATCTGCTGTTTCAGAGGTTTTTACCATTTTTAAGCTCGAGAGCCAAATGAGAAATGCAGTGTCCACGAACGACCAACATTATGGAGAAATAGTGTATGATTCTGAATGTTTACCCATATCTCGCGACCCACCTATGACATGTTAATAACTGCTTTGGGTCCCAAATCATAGTTTAAGAATCCATATCAGAGGTTCTTGAGTTTATTCATCTCGAGACCCAAATGAAAAATGTACTGTCCTCGAAAGACCCATTTTAGTAAAAGACATCTCTTTTGTGATGTGATTTTGCTAGACAGAGATGTGGGTTAATATAATGAGACTGGTTTGATAAAAATAGGTGTTGGTGTTCACATCTGCAAAATATATATATTTCATGGGTGCTGTGGCTTAGTTGGTTAAAGTGCCTGTCTAGGAAACAGGAGATCCTGAGTTCAAATCTCAGCAGTACCTTTTCAAGCATTTTATTGTACACATTGGTGGAGAAGGTCAGAGGGGAGGGCACTCAGGTTTTCTCACCAATCGGTTTAGAGAATTAGAGATGATGTGAGGAGGATGCAATTGACATATTCCAATGTCACGGAAAAAGGGCACTTTTTGAATATGTAAAGCTCGACTGTTTCTTCACTTTACTCATTATCGAGACCAATATGAAAAGTGTTTAGCCAGCTTGTGCACATCACTTTCACAGCCTATGTAGGCTTTACAAAGCCACCTCTTGTAGCCAGCCGTGATCGTATAGTGGTTAGTACTCTGCGTTGTGGCCGCAGAAACCCCGGTTTGAATGCGGGTCACGGCACTGCAATGTAATTTCAGAAGGGTTATTTTTTGAACAGGTTAAGACTTACTCTGAAAGCTAAGATACTCAGCAACTCTGCCTTTTGACAAAGTTCCCCAGCATATCGTAGGTTAATTACTTACACAAACTGATTCACCTGCTGTTTTAGAGGTTTCTACCATTTTTAAGCTCGAGAGCCAAATGAGAAATGCAGTGTCCTCGAACGACCAACATTATGAAAAAATAGTGTATGATTCTGAATGTTTACTCATATCTCGCGACCCACCTAAATTAGGTGAGATAAGGGAGTTAAAGGCAAAAAAAGGCCATGGTGGCAAAGTAAATACAACATAGCAAGTAAAACACTGGAATGGTAGATTTGCAATGGAAGAATGTGCAAAGTAGATTTAAAAATACTGGGGTGCAAAGGAGCAAAAATAAATAAATTAATTAAATACAGTAGGGAAAGAGGTAGTTGTTTGGGCTAAATTATAGGTGGGCAATGTACAGGTGCAGTAATCTGTGAGCTGCTCTGACAGTTGGTGCTTAAAGCTAGTGAGGGAGATAAGTGTTTCCAGTTTCAGAGATTTTTGTAGTTCGTTCCAGTCATTGGCAGCAGAGAACTGGAAGGAGAGGCTGCCAAAGAAAGAATTGGTTTTGGGGGTGACTAGAGAGATATACCTGCTGGAGCGTGTGCTACCGGTGGGAGATGCTATGGTGACCAGCGATCTGAGATATGGGGGGACTATACCTAGCAGGGTCTCGTAAATGACATGGAGCCAGTGGGTTTGGCGACGAGTATGAAGCGAGGGCCAGCCAACGAGAGCGTACAGGTCGCAATGGTGGGTAGTATATGGGGCTTTGGTGACAAAACGGATTGCACTGTGATAGACTGCATCCAATTTATTGAGTAGGGTATTGGAGGCTATTTTGTAAATGACATCGCCAATGTCGAGGATTGGTAGGATTGTCAGTTTTACAAGGGTATGTTTGGCAGCATGAGTGAAGGATGCTTTGTTGCGAAATAGGAAGCCAATTCTAGATTTAATTTTGGATTGGAGATGTTTGATATGGGTCTGGAAGGAGAGTTTACAGTCTAACCAGACACCTAAGTATTTGTAGTTGTCCACGTATTCTAAGTCAGAGCCGTCCAGAGTAGTGATGTTGGACAGGCGGGTAGGTGCAGGTAGCGATCGGTTGAAGAGCATGCATTTAGTTTTACTTGTATTTAAGAGCAATTGGAGGCCACGGAAGGAGAGTTGAATGGCATTGAAGCTTGCCTGGAGGGTTGTTAACACAGTGTCCAAAGAAGGGCCGGAAGTATACAGAATGGTGTCATTCTGCGTAGAGGTGGATCAGAGACTCACCAGCAGCAAGAGCGACCTCATTGATGTATATAGAGAAGAGAGTTGGTCCAAGAATTGAACCCTGTGGCACCCCCATAGAGACTGCCAGAGGTCCGGACAGCAGACCCTCCGATTTGAACCACTGAAATCTATCAGAGAAGTAGTTGGTGAACCAGGCGAGACAATCATTTGAGAAACCAAGGCTGTCGAGTCTGCCGATGAGGATGTGGTGATTGACAGAGTCGAAAGCCTTGGCCAGATCAATGAATACGGCTGCACAGTAATGTTTCTTATCGATGGCGGTTAAGATATCGTTTAGGACCTTGAGCGTGGCTAAGGTGCACCCATGAACCGGCTCTGAAACCAGATTGCATAGCAGAGAAGGTATGGTGAGATTCGAAATGGTCGGTAATCTGTTTGTTGACTTGGCTTTCGAAGACCTTAGAAAGGCATGGTAGGATAGATATAGGTCTATAGCAGTTTGGGTCAAGAGTGTCCCCCCCTTTGAAGAGGGGGATGACCGCAGCTGCTTTCCAATCTTTGGGAATCTCAGACGACACGAAAGAGAGGTTGAACAGGCTAGTAATAGGGGTGGCAATAATTTCGGCAGATCATTTTAGAAAGAAAGGGTCCAGATTGTCTAGCCCGGCTGATTTGTAGGGGTCCAGATTTTTCAGCTCTTTCAGAACATCAGCTGAACGGATTTGGGAGAAGGAGAAATGGGGAAGGCTTGGGCGAGTTGCTGTTGGGGGTGCAGTGCTGTTGACCGGGGTAGGAGTAGCCAGGTGGAAAGCATGGCCAGCCGTAGAAAAATGCTTATTGAAATTCTCAAATATGGTGGATTTATCAGTGGTGACAGTGTTTCCTATCTTCAGTGCAGTGGGCAGCTGGGAGGAGGTGTTCTTATTCTCCATGGACTTTACAGTGTCCCAGAACTTTTTTGAGTTAGTGTTGCAGGAAGCAAATTTCTGCTTGAAAAAGCTAGCCTTGGCTTTTCTAACTGCCTGTGTATAATGGTTTCTAGCTTCCCTGAACGGCTGCATATCACGGGGGCTGTTCGATGCTAATGCAGAACGCCATAGGATGTTTTTGTGTTGGTTAAGGCCAGACAGTTCTGGGGAGAACCAAGGGCTATATCTGTTCCTGGTTCTAAATTTCTTGAATGGGGCATGTTTATTTAAGATGGTTAGGAAGGCATTTAAAAAAAATATCCAGGCATCCTCTACTGACGGGATGAGATCAATATCCTGCCAGGATACCCCGGCCAGGTCGATTAGAAAGGCCTGCTCGCTGAAGTGTTTCAGGGAGCGTTTGACAGTGATGAGTGGAGGTCGTTTGACCGCTGACCCATTACGGATGCAGGCAATGAGGCAGTGATCGCTGAGATCTTGGTTGAAGACAGCAGAGGTGTATTTAGAGGACAAGTTGGTTAGGATGATATCTATGAGGGTGCCCGTGTTTAGGGCTTTGGGGAGGTACCTGGTAGGTTCATTGATAATTTGTGTGAGATTGAGGGCATCAAGTTTAGATTGTAGGATGGCTGGGGTGTTAAGCATGTTCCAGTTTAGGTCGCCTAGCAGCACGAGCTCTGAAGATAGATGGGGGGCAATCAGTTCACATATGGTGTCCAGAGCACAGCTGGGGGCAGAGGGTGGTCTATAGCAGGCGGCAACGGTGAGAGGTGGATTTTTAAAAGTAGAAGTTCAAATTGTTTGGGTACAGACCTGGATAGTAGGACAGAACTCTGCAGGCTGTCTTTGCAGTAGATTGCAACACCGCCCCCTTTGGCAGTTCTATCTTGTCTGAAAATGTTGTAGTTTGGGATTAAAATTTCAGAATTTTTGGTGGTCTTCCTAAGCCAGGATTCAGACACAGCTAGAACATCCGGGTTGGTAGATTGTGCTAAAAGCAGTGAATAGAACAAACTTAGGGAGGAGGCTTCTAATGTTAACATGCATGAAACCAAGGCTATTACGGTTACAGAAGTCGTCAAAAGAGAGCGCCTGGGGAATAGGAGTGGAGCTAGGCACTGCAGGGCCTGGATTCACCTCTACATCGCCAGAGGAACAGAGGAGGAGTAGAATAAGGGTACGGCTAAAAGCAATAAGAATTGGTTGTCTAGAACGTCTAGAACAGAGAGTAAAAGGAGGTTTCTGGGGGCGATAAAATAGCATCAAGGTATAATGTACAGACAAAGGTATGGTAGGATGTGAATACAGTGGAGGTAAACCTAGGTATTGAGTGATGAAGAGAGAGATATTGTCTCTAGAAACATCATTGAAACCAGGAGATGTCATTGCATGTGTGGGTGGTGGAACTAATAGGTTGGATAAGGTATAGTGAGCAGGACTAGAGGATCTACAGTGAAATAAGCCAATAAACACTAACCAGAAGAGCAATGGTCAAGGCATATTGACATTAAGGAGAGGCATACTTAGTCGAGTGATCAAAATGGTCCAGTGAGTAGAGAGGTTGGTTGGGGGTCACAGCGATTTAGACAGCTAGCCAGGCCATCGGTAGCAAGCTAGCAAAGGATGGAGGTCTGTTATTAGCCACCTCTTGTGTTCCGTCAGTAGATTAGTGGGGTTCCGTGTGGTAGAGGGGATTAATCCAAATCACACAACAACAAAAAATAGATATAGTTATAGAGGCCCAAGAAGAAAAAATAAATAAAAATAAAAATAAAAATAAATAAATACATTGTCCGACTATCTATTCAGATAGCAGCCGATAAGACAGCTAACGGTTAGCGGGCCGCAGATGGGCGTTCAGGTAACGGCGCGACGGAGGAGCCACCGGATAACTCCTTCGGGTAGATAACGCCGGCAGTCCAGTTGTGAAGGCCGGTGGAGCTCGCGTAGGCAGTAAAACGGGTCCGGATAGGTGATTGTAGCCCAGGAGTGATTGATGGAACTCTTCAGCTGGCTAGCTCCGGAATAATTGATGTTTGCTCCGGAATCGACGAAAGCCGATAGTCACACGGATAGCAGCTAGCTAGCTGTGAGATCCAGGTATGAATGTCCAGAGTTAGCGGTTGAAATCCAGGGACATGGAGAGAAAAATTGGTCCGGTATGTTCCGTTCCGAGCCTCGCTGCGCCGTACAAAACTGGCGATAGATTTTCGAGCTAAATGATAACCACAAACCGTGGTTAGCTGAATACTAACGATTAGCCAGTAAAGAAGCTAACTAGCTTCTGATTAGCTTCTGGATTAGCTTCTGGCTAGCTTCTGGCTAGCTCCTGGCTAGCTTCTGGCTAGTTTCTGGCTAGGTTATTGGAGGATTACAGATTTGAGGTAAATAATACTTTTTTTAAATAAATATAATTTGGTGAGGCGGGTTGCAGGAGAGTGTTTTGAAGATGAGTTTATGGAAAATTAAAAAATGTATATAAAAAGGTATCTGGAAAAAGTTGTAAATATATATATATACGGGACACGACAAGACGAGGACAAAAGACGTCTGAACTGCTATGCCATCTTGGAATAAATATGAATTATGAAGTGTATGAATTATGAATAGTGTATGATTCTGAATGTTTACTCATATCTCGCGACCCACCTATGACATGTTAACTTCTTGCGTCGAGCCATCCCGGATCCGGTATCGTGACTACAGCCTCAAGCTCATTACCATAACACAACGTTAACTATTCATGAAAATCGCAAATGAAATGAAATTAATCTATTTGCTCTCAAGCTTAGTCTTTTGTTAACAACACTGTCATCTCAGATTTTCAAAATATGCTTTTGAACCATAGCTAAACAAGCATTTGTGTAACAGTATTGATAGCCTAGCATTGGATTATGCCTCTATTTCAGCATGCAACATTTTCCACAAAAACCATAAAAGCATTCAAATAAAATCATTTACCTTTGAAGAACTTCAGATGTTTTCAATGAGGAGACTCTGTTAGATAGCAAATGTTCCGTTTTTACAAAAAAATATTATTTGTGTCGACTAATCGCTCCGTTTTGTTCATCACGTTTGGGTAAGGAAAAAAAAAAAAAAAGTAATCAAAACGCAATCTTTTTTCCAAATTAACTACATAATATCGACAGAAACATGGCAAATCAATCCTCAAGGTGTTTTTCACATATCTATCGACGATAACTGCCACGATGGATTTTTACTTTCTCTTCTGAAGAAATGGAACGCGCATGGACCTATAGATTACGCACACAGGACACCGGGCGGGACACCAGGTAAATGTAGTCTCTTATGGTCAATCTTCCAATGACATGCCTACAAACACGTCACAATGCTGCAGACACCTCGGGGAATAGACAGAAAGCGCGGTCTCATTCCTGGCGCATTCACAGCCATATAAGGAGACATTGGAACACAGCGCCTTCAGAATCTGGGGCATTTCCTGTATGAAACTTCATCTTGGTTTCGCCTGTTGCATTAGTTCTGGGGCACTCACAGATAATATCTTTGCAGTTTTGGAGACGTCAGAGTTTTGTCTTTCCAAGGCTGTCAATTCCATGCATAGTCAAGCATCTTTTCGTGACAAAATATTGCGCTTAAAACGGGCACGTCTTTTTATCCAATAATGACACAGCGCCCCCATAGGTTGAAGAGGTTAATAACTGCTTTGGGTCCCAAATCATAGTTTAAGAATCCATGTCAGAGGTTCTTGAGTTTATTCATCTCGAGACCCAAATGAAAAAACTACTGTCCTCGAATGACCAATATTAGTAAAAGACATCTCTTTTGTGATGTGATTTTGCAAGACAGAGATGTGGGTTAAATTAATGAGACTGGTTTGATAAAAATAGGTGTTGGTGTTCACATCTGCAAAATATATCTCTTTCATGGGTGCTGTGGCTTAGTTGGTTAAAGTTCCTGTCTTGTAAACAGGAGATCCTGAGTTCAAATCTCAGCAGTACCTTTTCAAGCATTTTATTGTACACATTGGTGGAGAAGGTCAGAGGGGAGGGCACTCAGGTTTTCTCACCAATCAGTTTAGAGAATTAGAGATGATGTGAGGAGGATGTATTTGAGATATTCCAATGTCACGGAAAAAGGGCACTTTTTGAATGTGTAAAGCTCGACTGTTTCTTCACTTTATTCATTATCGAGACCAATATGAAAAGTGTTCATCCAGCTTGTGCACATCACTTTCACAGCCTATGTAGGCTTTACAAAGCCACCTCTTGTATCCAGCCGTGATCGTATAGTGGTTAGTACTCTGCGTTGTGGCCGCAGCAACCCCGTTTCGAATCCGGGTCACGGTACTGCAATGTAATTTCAGAAGGGTTGTTTTTCGAACAGGTTAAGACTTACTCTGAAAGCTAAGAAACTCATCAACTCTGCCTTTTGACAAATTTCCCCAGCATATTGTAGGTTAATTACTTACACGAACTGAGTCATCTGCTGTTTCAGAGGTTTTTACCATTTTTAAGCGCTAGAGCCAAATGAGAAATGCAGTGTCCTCGAACGACCAACATTATGAAGAAATAGTGTATGATTCTGAATGTTTACTCATATCTCGCGGTTATTAACATGTCATAGGTGGGTCGCGAGATATGAGTAAACATTCAGAATCATACACTATTTCTTCATAATGTTGGTCTTTCGAGGACACTGCATTTCTCATTTGTCTCTAGAGCTTAAAAATGGTAAAAACCTCTGAAACAGCAGATGACTCAGTTCGTTTAAGTAATTAACCTACGATATGCTGGGGATCTTTGTCAAAAGGTAGAGTTGCTGAGTTTCTGAGCTTTCGGAGTAAGTCTTAACCTGTTCAAAAAACAACCCTTCTGAAATGACATTGCAGTGCCGTGACCCGGATTCGAACCGGGGTTGCTGCGGCCACAATGCAGAGTACTAACCACTATACGATCACGGCTGGCTACAAGAGGTGGCTTTGTAAAGCCTACATAGGCTGTGAAAATGATGTGCACCAGCTGGATAAACACTTTTCATATTGGTCTCGATAATGAATAAAGTGAAGAAACAGTCGAGCTTTACACATTCAAAAAGTGCCCTTTTTCCGTGACATTGGAATATCTAAATTTCATCCTCCTCACATCATCTCTAATTCTCTAAAACGATTGGTGAGAAAACCTGAGTGCCCTCCCCTCTGACCTTCTCCACCAATGTGTACAATAAAATGCTTGAAAAGGTGCTGCTGAGATTTGAACTCAGGAGTTCCTGTTTGCTAGACAGGCACTTTAACCAACTAAGCCACAGCACCCATGAAAGATATATATTTTGCAGATGTGAACACCAACACCTATTTTTATCAAACCAGTCTCATTAATTTAACCCACATCTCTGTCTAGCAAAATCACATCACAAAAGAGATGTCTTTTACTAATATTGGTCATTCGAGGACAGTACATTTTTCATTTGGGTCTCGAGATGAATAAACTCAAGAACCTCTGACATGGATTCTTAAACTATGATTTGGGACCCCAAGCAGTTATTAACGTTGTGTTATGCTAATGAGCTTGCAAGAAACCTGGATACAGGTTTTTTTTCGTAGCTAAACGTGACGCAGAAAACGGAGCGATTTGTCCTAAACAAATAATCTTTCAGAAAAAACTGAACATCTGCTATCTGAGAGTCTCCTCATTGAAAACATCCGAAGTTCTTCAAAGGTAAATGATTTTATTTGAATGCTTTTATGGTTTTTGTGGAAAATGTTGCATGCTGAAATAGAGGCATAATCCAATGCTAGGCTATCAATACTGTTACACAGATGCTTGTTTAGCTATGGTTCAAAAGCATATTTTGAAAATCTGAGATGACAGTGTTGTTAACAAAAGGCTAAGCTTGAGAGCAAGTAGATTAATTTCATTTCATTTGCGATTTTCATGAATAGTTAACGTTGTGTTATGCTAATGAGCTTGCGGATAGATTTACACAATCCTGGATACAGGTTTTTTTTCGTAGCTAAATGTGACGCAGAAAACGGAGCGATTTGTCCTAAACAAATAATCTTTCAGGAAAAACTGAACATTTGCTATCTGAGAGTCTCCTCATTGAAAACATCCGAAGTTCTTCAAAGGTAAATGATTTTATTTGAATGCTTTTTATGGTTTTTGTGAAAATGTTGCCTACTGAATGCTAACGCTAAATGCTACGCTAAATGATACGTTAGCTATCAATACTGTTACACAAATGCTTGTTTTGCAATGGTTGAGAAGCATATTTTGAAAATCTGAGATGACAGTGTTGTTAACAAAAGGCTAAGCTTGAGAGCAAATAGATTAATTTCATTTCATTTGCGATTTTCATGAATAGCTAACGTTGCGTTATGGTAATGAGCTTGAAGCTGTAGTCACGATACCGGATCCGGGATGGCTCGACGCAAGAAGTTAACATGTCATAGGTGGGTCGCGAGATATGAGTAAACATTCAGAATCATACACTATTCATAATTCATACACTTCATAATTCATATTTATTCCAAGATGGCATAGCAGTTCAGACGTCTTTTGTCCTCGTCTTGTCGTGTCCCGTATATATATATATATTTACAACTTTTTCCAGATACCTTTTTATATACATGTTTTAATTTTCCATAAACTCATCTTCAAAACACTCTCCTGCAACCCGCCTCACCAATTTATGTTTATTTAATCCTCCAATAACCTAGCCAGAAACTAGCCAGAAGCTAGCCAGGAGCTAGCCAGAAGCTAGCCAGAAGCTAATCCAGAAGCTAATCCAGAAGCTAATCAGAAGCTAATCAGAAGCTAGTTAGCTTCTTTACTGGCTAATCGTTAGTATTCAGCTAACCACGGTTTGTGGTTATCATTTAGCTCGAAAATCTATCGCCAGTTTTGTACGGCACAGCGAGGCTCGGAACGGAACATACCGGACCAATTTTTCTCTCCATGTCCCTGGATTTCAACCGCTAACTCTGGACATTCATACCTGGATCTCACAGCTAGCTAGCTGCTATCCGTGTGACTATCGGCTTTCGTCGATTCCGGAGCAAACATCAATTATTCCGGAGCTAGCCAGCTGAAGAGTTCCATCAATCACTCCTGGGCTACAATCACCTATCCGGACCCGTTTTACTGCCTACGCGGAGCTCCACCGGGCCTTCACAACTGGACTGCCGACGTTATCTACCCGAAGGAGTTATCCGGGTGGCTCCTCCGTCGTGCCGTTACCTGAACGCCCATCTGCGGCCCGCTAACCGTTAGCTGTCTTATCGGCTGCTATCTGAATAGATAGTCGGACAATGTATTTATTTATTTTTATTTTTATTTTTATTTATTTTTTCTTCTTGGGCCTCTATAACTATATCTATTTTTTGTTGTTGTGTGATTTGGATTAATCCCCTCTACCACACGGAACCCCACTAATCTACTGACGGAACACAAGAGGTGGCTAATAACAGACCTCCATCCTTTGCTAGCTTGCTACCGATGGCCTGGCTAGCTGTCTAAATCGCTGTGACCCCCAACCAACCTCTCTACTCACTGGACCATTTTGATCACTCGACTAAGTATGCCTCTCCTTAATGTCAATATGCCTTGACCATTGCTCTTCTGGTTAGTGTTTATTGGCTTATTTCACTGTAGATCCTCTAGTCCTGCTCACTATACCTTATCCAACCTATTAGTTCCACCACCCACACATGCAATGACATCTCCTGGTTTCAATGATGTTTCTAGAGACAATATCTCTCTCTTCATCACTCAATACCTAGGTTTACCTCCACTGTATTCACATCCTACCATACCTTTGTCTGTACATTATACCTTGATGCTATTTTATCGCCCCCAGAAACCTCCTTTTACTCTCTGTTCCAGACGTTCTAGACAACCAATTCTTATTGCTTTTAGCCGTACCCATTGGAATATTATTCTACTCCTCCTCTGTTCCTCTGGCGATGTAGAGGTGAATCCAGGCCCTGCAGTGCCTAGCTCCCTCCTATTCCCCAGGCGCTCTCTTTTGACGACTTCTGTAACCGTAATAGCCTTGGTTTCATGCATGTTAACATTAGAAGCCTCCTCCTAAGTTTGTTCTATTCACTGCTTTTAGCACAATCTACCAACCCGGATGTTCTAGCTGTGTCTGAATCCTGGCTTAGGAAGACCACCAAAAATTCTGAAATTTTAATCCCAAACTACAACATTTTCAGACAAGATAGAACTGCCAAAGGGGCGGTGTTGGAATCTACTGCAAAGACAGCCTGCAGAGTTCTGTCCTACTATCCAGGTCTGTACCCAAACAATTTGAACTTCTACTTTTAAAAATCCACCTAAAAACTCACCGTTGCCGCCTGCTATAGACCACCCTCTGCCCCCAGCTGTGCTCTGGACACCATATGTGAACTGATTGCCCCCATCTATCTTCAGAGCTCGTGCTGCTAGGCGACCTAAACTGGAACATGCTTAACACCCCAGCCATCCTACAATCTAAACTTGATGCCCTCAATCTCACACAAATTATCAATGAACCTACCAGGTACCTCCCCAAAGCCCTAAACACGGGCACCCTCATAGATATCATCCTAACCAACTTGTCCTCTAAATACACCTCTGCTGTCTTCAACCAAGATCTCAGCGATCACTGCCTCATTGCCTGCATCCGTAATGGGTCAGCGGTCAAACGACCTCCACTCATCACTGTCAAACGCTCCCTGAAACACTTCAGCGAGCAGGCCTTTCTAATCGACCTGGCCGGGGTATCCTGGCAGGATATTGATCTCATCCCGTCAGTAGAGGATGCCTGGATATTTTTTTTAAATGCCTTCCTAACCATCATAAATAAACATGCCCCATTCAAGAAATTTAGAACCAGGAACAGATATAGCCCTTGGTTCTCCCCAGAACTGTCTGCCCTTAACCAACACAAAAACATCCTATGGCGTTCTGCATTAGCATCGAACAGCCCCCGTGATATGCAGCCGTTCAGGGAAGCTAGAAACCATTATACACAGGCAGTTAGAAAAGCCAAGGCTAGCTTTTTCAAGCAGAAATTTGCTTCCTGCAACACTAACTCAAAAAGTTCTGGGACACTGTAAAGTCCATGGAGAATAAGAACACCTCCTCCCAGCTGCCCACTGCATGAAGATATGAAACACTGTCACCACTGATAAATCCACCATATTTGAGAATTTCAATAAGCATTTTTCTACGGCTGGCCATGCTTTCCACCTGGCTACTCCTACCCCGGTCAACAGCACTGCACCCCCAACAGCAACTCGACAAGCCTTCCCCATTTCTCCTTCTCCCAAATCCGTTCAGCTGATGTTCTGAAAGAGCTGAAAAATCTGGACCCCTACAAATCAGCCGGGCTAGACAATCTGGACCCTTTCTTTCTAAAATGATCTGCCTAAATTATTGCCACCCCTATTACTAGCCTGTTCAACCTCTCTTTCGTGTCGTCTGAGATTCCCAAAGATTGGAAAGCAGCTGCGGTCATCCCCCTCTTCAAAGGGGGACACTTCTGACCCAAACTGCTATAGACCTATATCTATCCTACCATGCCTTTCTAAGGTCTTCGAAAGCCAAGTCAACAAACAGATTACTAACCATTTCGAATCTCACCATACCTTCTCTGCTATGCAATCTGGTTTCAGAGCTGGTTCATGGGTGCACCTTAGCCACGCTCAAGGTCCTAAACGATATCTTAACCGCCATCGATAAGAAACATTACTGTGCAGCCGTATTCATTGATCTGGCCAAGGCTTTCGACTCTGTCAATCACCACATCCTCATCGGCAGACTCGACAGCCTTGGTTTCTCAAATGATTGTCTCGCCTGGTTCACCAACTACTTCTCTGATAGATTTCAGTGGTTCAAATCGGAGGGTCTGCTGTCCGGACCTCTGGCAGTCTCTATGGGGGTGCCACAGGGTTCAATTCTTGGACCAACTCTCTTCTCTATATACATCAATGAGGTCGCTCTTGCTGCTGGTGAGTCTCTGATCCACCTCTACGCAGAATGACACCATTCTGTATACTTCCGGCCCTTCTTTGGACACTATGTTAACAACCCTCCAGGCAAGCTTCAATGCCATTCAACTCTCCTTCCGTGGCCTCCAATTGCTCTTAAATACAAGTAAAACTAAATGCATGCTCTTCAACCGATCGCTACCTGCACCTACCCGCCTGTCCAACATCACTACTCTGGACGGCTCTGACTTAGAATACGTGGACAACTACAAATACTTAGGTGTCTGGTTAGACTGTAAACTCTCCTTCCAGACCCATATCAAACATCTCCAATCCAAAATTAAATCTAGAATTGGCTTCCTATTTCGCAACAAAGCATCCTTCACTCATGCTGCCAAACATACCCTTGTAAAACTGACAATCCTACCAATCCTCGACATTGGCGATGTCATTTACAAAATAGCCTCCAATACCCTACTCAATAAATTGGATGCAGTCTATCACAGTGCAATCCGTTTTGTCACCAAAGCCCCATATACTACCCACCATTGCGACCTGTACGCTCTCGTTGGCTGGCCCTCGCTTCATACTCGTCGCCAAACCCACTGGCTCCATGTCATTTACGAGACCCTGCTAGGTATAGTCCCCCCATATCTCAGATCGCTGGTCACCATAGCATCTCCCACCGGTAGCACACGCTCCAGCAGGTATATCTCTCTAGTCACCCCCAAAACCAATTCTTTCTTTGGCAGCCTCTCCTTCCAGTTCTCTGCTGCCAATGACTGGAACGAACTACAAAAATCTCTGAAACTGGAAACACTTATCTCCCTCACTAGCTTTAAGCACCAACTGTCAGAGCAGCTCACAGATTACTGCACCTGTACATTGCCCACCTATAATTTAGCCCAAACAACTACCTCTTTCCCTACTGTATTTAATTAATTTATTTATTTTTGCTCCTTTGCACCCCATTATTTTTATTTCTACTTTGCACATTCTTCCATTGCAAATCTACCATTCCAGTGTTTTACTTGCTATGTTGTATTTACTTTGCCACCATGGCCTTTTTTTGCCTTTAACTCCCTTATCTCACCTAATTTGCTCACATCGTATATAGACTTGTTTATACTGTATTATTGACTGTATGTTTGTTTTACTCCATGTGTAACTCTGTGTCGTTGTATGTGTCGAACTGCTTTGCTTTATCTTGGCCAGGTCGCAATTGTAAATGAGAACTTGTTCTCAACTTGCCTACCTGGTTAAATAAAGGTGAAATAAAAAATAAAATAAATAAATAAATAATGTTGGTCGTTCTCATTTGGCTCTCGAGCTTAAATATGGTAAAAACCTCTGAAACAGCAGATGAATCAGTTCGTGTAAGTAATTAACCTACGATATGCTCGGGAACTTTGTCAAAAGGCAGAGTTGTTGAGTTTCTCAGCTTTTAGAGTAAGTCTTAACCTGTTTAAAAAACAACCCTTCTGTGAATACATTGCAGTGCCGTGACCCGGATTCAAACCGGGGTTGCTGCGGCCACAACGCAGAGTACTAACCACTATACGATCACGGCTGGCTACAAGAGGTGGCTTTGTAAAGCCTACATAGGCTGTGAAAGTGATGTGCACAAGCTGGCTAAACACTTTTCATATTGGTCTCGATAATGAATAAAGTGAAGAAACAGTCGAGCTTTACACATTCAAAAAGTGCCCTTATTCCGTGACATTGGAATATCTCAATTGCATCCTCCTCACATCATCTCTAATTCTCTAAACCGATTGGTGAGAAAACCTGAGTGCCCTCCCCTCTGACCTTCTCCACCAATGTGTACAATAAAATGCTTGAAAAGGTACTGCTGAGATTTGAACTCAGGATCTCCTGTTTACTAGACAGGCACTTTAACCAACTAAGCCACAGCACCCATGAAAGAGATATATTTTGCAGATGTGAACACCAACACCTATTTTTATCAAACCAGTCTCATTAATTTAACCCACATCTCTGTCTAGCAAAATCACATCACAAAAGAGATGTATTTTACTAATATTGGTCATTCCAGGACAGTACATTTTTTATTTGGGTCTCGAGAAGAATAAACTCAAGAACCTCTGACATGGATTCTTAAACTATGATTTGGGACCCAAAGCAGTTATTAACATGTCATAGGTGGGTCGCGAGATAAAAGTAAACATTCAGAATCATACACTATTTCTTCATAATGTTGGTCGTTCGAGGACACTGCATTTCTCATTTGGCTCTAGAGCTTAAAAATGGTAAAAACCTCTGAAACAGCAGATGACTCAGTTCGTGTAAGTAATTAACCTACGATATGCTGGGGAACTTTGTCAAAAGGCAGAGTTGCTGAGTTTCTTAGCTTTCAGAGTAAGTCTTAACCTGTTCAAAATACAACCCTTCCGAAATTACATTGCAGTGCCGTGACCCGGATTCGAACCGGGGTTGCTGCGGCCACAACGCAGAGTACTAACCACTATACGATCACGGCTGGCTACAAGAGGTGGCTTTGTAAAGCCTACATAGGCTGTGAAAGTGATGTGCACAAGCTGGCTAAACACTTTTCATATTGGTCTCGATAATGAATAAAGTGAAGAAACAGTCGAGCTTTACACATTCAAAAAGTGCCCTTTTTCCGTGACATTGGAATATCTCAATTGCATCCTCCTCACATCATCTCTAATTCTCTAAACCGATTGGTGAGAAAACCTGAGTGCCCTCCCCTCTGACCTTCTCCACCAATGTGTACAATAAAATGCTTGAAAAGGTACTGCTGAGATTTGAACTCAGGATCTCCTGTTTACTAGACAGGCACTTTAACCAACTAAGCCACAGCACCCATGAAAGATATATTTTGCAGATGTGAAACACCAACACCTATTTTTATCAAACCAGTCTCATTAATTTAACCCACATCTCTGTCTAGCAAAATCACATCACAAAAGAGATGTCTTTTACTATTATTGGTCAATCGAGGACAGTACACTTTTCATTTGGGTCTCGAGATGAATAAACTCAAGAACCTCTGACATGGATTCTTAAACTATGATTTGGGACCCAAAGCAGTTATTAACATGTCATAGGTGGGTCGCGAGATATGAGTAAACATTCAGAATCATACACTATTTCTTCATAATGTTGGTCGTTCGAGGACACTGCATTTCTCATTTGGCTCTAGAGCTTAAAAATGGTAAAAACCTCTGAAACAGCAGATGACTCAGTTCGTGTAAGTAATTAACCTACCATATGCTGGGGAACTTTGTCAAAAGGCAGAGTTGCTGAGTTTCTTAGCTTTCAGAGTAAGTCTTAACCTGTTCAAAAAACAACCCTTCTGAAATTACATTGCAGTGCCGTGACCCGGATTCGAACCGGGTTGCTGCGGCCACAACGCAGAGTACTAACCACTATACGATCATGGCTGGCTACAAGAGGTGGCTTTGTAAAGCCTACATAGGCTGTGAAAGTGATGTGCACAAGCTGGCTAAACACTTTTCATATTGGTCTCGATAATGAATAAAGTGAAGAAACAGTCGAGCTTTACACATTCAAAAAGTGCCCTTATTCCGTGACATTGGAATATCTCAATTGCATCCTCCTCACATCATCTCTAATTCTCTAAACCGATTGGTGAGAAAACCTGAGTGCCCTCCCCTCTGACCTTCTCCACCAATGTGTACAATAAAATGCTTGAAAAGGTACTGCTGAGATTTGAACTCAGGATCTCCTGTTTACTAGACAGGCACTTTAACCAACTAAGCCACAGCACCCATGAAAGAGATATATTTTGCAGATGTGAACACCAACACCTATTTTTATCAAACCAGTCTCATTAATTTAACCCACATCTCTGTCTAGCAAAATCACATCACAAAAGAGATGTCTTTTACTAATATTGGTCATTCGAGGACAGTACATTTTTCATTTGGGTCTCGAGATGAATAAACTCAAGAACCTCTGACATGGATTCTTAAACTATGATTTGGGACCCAAAGCAGTTATTAACATGTCATAGGTGGGTCCGAGATATGAGTAAACATTCAGAATCATACACTATTTCTTCATAATGTTGGTCGTTCGAGGACACTGCATTTCTCATTTGGCTCTAGAGCTTAAAAATGGTAAAAACCTCTGAAACAGCAGATGACTCAGTTCGTGTAAGTAATTAACCTACGATATGCTGGGGAACTTTGTCAAAAGGCAGAGTTGCTGAGTTTCTTAGCTTTCAGAGTAAGTCTTAACCTGTTCAAAAAACAACCCTTCTGAAATGTCATTGCAGTGCCGTGACCCGGATTCGAACCGGGGTTGCTGCAGCCACAACAGAGTACTAACCACTATACGATCATGGCTGGCTACAAGAGGTGGCTTTTGTAAAGCCTACATAGGCTTTGAAAGTGATGTGCACAAGCTGGCTGAAAAAGTGAAGCATAAACACTTTTCATATTGGTCTCGATAATGAATAAAGTGAAGAAACAGTCGAGCTTTACACATTCAAAAAGTGCCCTTTTTCCGTGACATGGGAATATCTCAATTGCATCGTCCTCACATCATCTCTAATTCTCTAATCCGATTGGTGAGAAAACCTGAGTGCCCTCCCCTCTGACCTTCTCCACCAATGTGTACAATAAAATGCTTGAAAAGGTACTGCTGAGATTTGAACTCAGGATCTCCTGTTTACTAGACAGGCACTTTAACCAACTAAGCCACAGCACCCATGAAAGACATATATTTTGCAGATGTGAAGAACCAACACCTATTTCAATCAAACCAATCTCATTAATTTAACCCACATCTCTGTCTAGCAAAATCACATCACAAAAGAGATGTCTTTTACTAATATTGGTCATTCGAGGACAGCACATTTTTCATTTGGGTCTCGAGATGATTCTCGAGATGAATAAACTCAAGAACCTCTGACATGGATTCTTAAACTATGATTTGGGACCCAAAGCAGTTATTAACATGTCATAGGTGGGTCGCGAGATATGAGTAAACATTCAGAATCATACACTATTTCTTCATAATGTTGGTCGTTCGAGGACACTGCATTTCTCATTTGGCTCTAGAGCTTAAAAATGGTAAAAACCTCTGAAACAGCAGATGACTCAGTTCGTGTAAGTAATTAACCTACGATATGCTGGGGAACTTTGTCAAAAGGCAGAGTTGCTGAGTTTCTTAGCTTTCAGAGTAAGTCTTAACCTGTTCAAAAAACAACCCTTCTGAAATTACATTGCAGTGCCGTGACCCGGATTCGAACCGGGGTTGCTGCGGCCACAACGCAGAGTACTAACCACTATACGATCATGGCTGGCTACAAGAGGTGGCTTTGTAAAGCCTACATAGGCTGTGAAAGTGATGTGCACAAGCTGGCTAAACACTTTTCATATTGGTCTCGATAATGAATAAAGTGAAGAAACAGTCGAGCTTTACACATTCAAAAAGTGCCCTTTTCCGTGACATTGGAATATCTCAATTGCATCCTCCTCACATCATCTCTAATTCTCTAAACCGATTGGTGAGAAAACCTGAGTGCCCTCCCCTCTGACCTTCTCCACCAATGTGTACAATAAAATGCTTGAAAAGGTACTGCTGAGATTTGAACTCAGGATCTCCTGTTTACTAGACAGGCACTTTAACCAACTAAGCCACAGCACCCATGAAAGAGATATATTTTGCAGATGTGAACACCAACACCTATTTTTATCAAACCAGTCTCATTAATTTAACCCACATCTCTGTCTAGCAAAATCACATCACAAAAGAGATGTCTTTTACTAATATTGGTATTCGAGGACAGCACATTTTTCATTTGGTCATTCGAGGACAGTACATTTTTCATTTGGGTCTCCAGAGATGATTATAATTGGTGCATTCACCTTATGACATCAATAAACTCAAGAACCTCTGACATGGATTCTTAAACTATGATTTGGGACCCAAAGCAGTTATTAACATGTCATAGGTGGGTCGCGAGATATGAGTAAACATTCAGAATCATACACTATTTCTTCATAATGTTGGTCGTTCGAGGACACTGCATTTCTCATTTGGCTCTAGAGCTTAAAAATGGTAAAAACCTCTGAAACAGCAGATGACTCAGTTCGTGTAAGTAATTAACCTACGATATGCTGGGGAACTTTGTCAAAAGGCAGAGTTGCTGAGTTTCTTAGCTTTCAGAGTAAGTCTTAACCTGTTCAAAAAACAACCCTTCTGAAATTACATTGCAGTGCCGTGACCCAGATTCGAACCGGGGTTACTGCAGCCACGACGCAGAGTACTAACCACACTATACGATCATGGCTGGCTACAAGAGTGGCTTTGTAAAGCCTACATAGGCTGTGAAATTCACTGTTGTGGTCAGCCTGTCTGGCCCCCCTAAACACTTTTGCATATTGGTCTCGGAGATAATGCCTTGTCTCAGTGAAGAAACAGTTGAAGATATCCCTTACACATTCAAAAAGTGCTGTGCTTTGTGACAGTGGGTGGGGGAATATCCAATTGCTGTTTGGCCATCATCTCTAATTCTCTAATCGGATTGGGAGAAAACCTGAGTGTCTCCTCTGACCTTCTCCACCAATGTCTACAATAAAATGCTTGAAAATGTACTGCTGAGATTTGAACTCAGGATCTCCTGGGGGCTAGGTCACTTTAATAACTAAGCCACAGCACCCTATGAAAGGTGATATATTTTGCAGATGTGAACACCAACACCTATTTTTATCAAACCAGTTCTCATTAATTTAACCCTTCATCTCTTTCTTTCAAAAAATCTCATAATATCTCTGAGGACCTGAGCCCTAGGACCATGCCCCAGGACTACCGGACATGATGACTCCTTGCAGTCCCCAGTCCACCTGGCCATGGTGCTGCTCCAGTTTCAACTGGCCTGGGCCCTAGGACCATGTTCCAGGACTACGACATGATGACTCCTTGCTGTCCCCAGTCCACCTGGCCATGCTGCTGCTCCAGTTTCAACTGTTCTGCCTTACTATTATTCGACCATGCTGGTACAACATTTATGAACATTTGAACATCTTGGCCATGTTCTAACATAATCTCCATGGCACAGCCAGAAGAGGACTGGCCACCCCACATAAACTACTGCTCTAATTTCTCTTTGGAGGCTGAAAAAGGAGGGTCTGAGCCCAGGACTGTGGTTTTTGGTCCAGGACTACCTGACATGATGACCTTGCTGTCCCCAGTCCACCTGACTTGCTGCTGCTCCAGTTTCAACTGTTCTGCCTTATTATTATCTCGACCATGCTGGTCAATGAACATTCTGAACATCTTGGCCATGTTCTGTTATAATCTCTACCCGGCACAGCCAGAAGAGGACTGGCCACCCCACATAGCCTGGTTCCTCTCTAGGTTTCTTCCTAGGTTTTGGCCTTTCTAGGGAGTTTTTCCTAGCCACCATGCTTTTACACCTGCATTGCTTGCACCCCCTCCAGGGACGGCATGAGAGAGCCCCAGTAAGCCAGTGACTCAGCCCCTGTAATAGGGTTAGAGGCAGAGAATCCCAGTGGAAAGAGGGGAACCGGCCAGGCAGAGACAGCAAGGGCGGTTCGTTGCTCCAGAGCCTTTCCGTTCACCTTCCCACTCCTGGGCCAGACTACACTCAATCATATGACCCACTGAAGAGATGAGTCTTCAGTAAAGACTTAAAGGTTGAGATTTTTTGCGTCTCTGACATGGGTAGGCAGACCGTTCCATAAAAATGGAGCTCTATAGGAGAAAGCCCTGCCTCCAGCTGTTTGCTTAGAAATTCTAGGGACAATTAGGAGGCCTGCGTCTTGTGACCGTAGCGTACGTGTAGGTATGTACGGCAGGACCAAATCAGAGAGATAGGTAGGAGCAAGCCCATGTAATGCTTTGTAGGTTAGCAGTAAAACCTTGAAATCAGCCCTTGCTTTGACAGGAAGCCAGTGTAGAGAGGCTAGCACTGGAGTAATATGATCACATTTTTGGGTTCTAGTCAGGATTCTAGCAGCCGTATTTAGCACTAACTGAAGTTTATTTAGTGCTTTATCCGGGTAGCCGGAAAATAGAGCATTGCAGTAGTCTAACCTAGAAGTGACAAAAGCATGGATGAATTTTTCTGCATCATTTTTGGACAGAAAGTTTCTGATTTTTGCAATGTTACGTAGATGGAAAAAAGCTGTCCTCGAAATGGTCTTGATATGTTCTTCAAAAGAGAAATCAGGGTCCAGAGTAACGCCGAGGTCCTTCACAGTTTTATTTGAGACGACTGTACAACCATTAAGATTAATTGTCAGATTCAACAGAAGATCTCTTTGTTTCTTGGGACCTAGAACAAGCATCTCTGTTTTGTCCGAGTTTAATAGTAGAAAGTTTGCAGCCATCCACTTCCTTATGTCTGAAACACATGCTTCTAGCGAGGGCAATTTTGGGGCTTCACCATGTTTCATTGAAATGTACAGCTGTGTGTCATCCGCATAGCAGTGAAAGTTAACATTATGTTTTCGAATAACATCCCCAAGAGGTAAAATATATAGTGAAAACAATAGTGGTCCTAAAACGGAACCTTGAGGAACACCGAAATTTACAGTTGATTTGTCAGAGGACAAACCATTCACAGAGACAAACTGATATCTTTCCGACAGATAAGATCTAAACCAGGCCAGAACATGTCCGTGTAGACCAATTTGGGTTTCCAATCTCTCCAAAAGAATGTGGTGATCGATGGTATCAAAAGCAGCACTAAGGTCTAGGAGCACGAGGACAGATGCAGAGCCTCGGTCCGATGCCATTAAAATGTCATTTACCACCTTCACAAGTGCCGTCTCAGTGCTATGATGGGGTCTAAAACCAGACTGAAGCATTTCGTATACATTGTTTGTCTTCAGGAAGGCAGTGAGTTGCTGCGCAACAGCCTTCTCTAAAATTTTTGAGAGGAATGGAAGATTCGATATAGGCCGATAGTTTTTTATATTTTCTGGGTCAAGGTTTGGCTTTTTCAAGAGAGGCTTTATTACTGCCACTTTTAGTGAGTTTGGTACACATCCAGTGGATAGAGAGACGTTTATTATGTTCAACATAGGAGGGCCAAGCACAGGAAGCAGCTCTTTCAGTAGTTTAGTTGGAATAGGGTCCAGTATGCAGCTTGAAGTTTTAGAGGCCATGATTATTTTCATCATTGTGTCAAGAGATATAGTACTAAAACACTTGAGCGTCTCTCTTGATCCTAGGTCCTGGCAGAGTTGTGCAGACTCAGGACAACTGAGGTTTGGAGGAATACGCAGGTTTAAAGAGGAGTCTGTAATTTGCTTTCTAATAAACATAATCTTTTCCTCAAAGAAGTTCATGAATTTATCACTGCTAAAGTGAAAGTCATCCTCTCTTGGGGAATGCTGCTTTTTAGTTAGCTTTGCGACAGTATCAAAAAGGAATTTCGGATTGTTCTTATTTTCCTCAATTAAGTTAGAAAAATAGGATGATCGAGCAGCAGTAAGGGCTCTTCGGTACTGCACGGTACCGTCCTTCCAAGCTAGTCGGAAGATTTCCAGTTTGGTGTGGCGCCATTTCCGTTCCAATTTTCTGGAAGCTTGCTTCAGAGCTCGGGTATTTTCTGTGTACCAGGGAGCTAGTTTCTTATGAGACATTTTTTTAGTTTTTAGGGGTGCAACTGCATCTAGGGTATTGCCAAGGTTAAATTGAGATCCTCAGTTAGGTGGTTAACTGATTTTTGTCCTCTGGCGTCCTTGGGTAGGCAGAGGGAGTCTGGAAGGGCATCAAGGAATCTTTGTGTTGTCTGTGAATTTATAGCACGACTTTTGATGTTCCTTGGTTGGGGTCTGAGCAGATTATTTGTTGCAATTGCAAACGTAATAAAATGGTGGTCCGATAGTCCAGGATTATGAGGAAAAACATTAAGATCCACAACATTTATTCCATGGGACAAACTAGGTCCAGCGTATGACTGTGACAGTGAGTGGGTCCAGAGACATGTTGGACAAAACCCACTGAGTCGATGATGGCTCCGAAAGCCTTTTGGAGTGGGTCTGTGGACTTTTCCATGTGAATATTAAAGTCACCAAAGATTAGAATATTATCTGCTATGACTACAAAGGTCCGATAGGAATTCAGGGAACTCAGTGAGAAACGCTGTATATGGCCCAGGAGGCCTGTAAACAGTAGCTATAAAAAGTGATTGAGTAGGCTGCATAGATTTCATGACTAGAAGCTCAAAAGACGAAAACGTCTTTTTTTTTTTTTTTGTAAATTGAAATTTGCTATCGTAAATGTTAGCAACACCTCCGCCTTTGCGGGATGCACGGGGGATATGGTCACTAGTGTAGCCAGGAGGTGAGGCCTCATTTAAAACAGTAAATTCATCAGGCTTAAGCCATGTTTCAGTCAGGCCAATCACATCAAGATTATGATCAGTGATTAGTTCATTGACTTAATTGCCTTTGAAGTAAGGGATCTAACATTAAGTAGCCCTATTTTGAGATGTGAGGTATCATGATCTCTTTCAGTAATGACAGGAATGGAGGTGGTCTTTATCCTAGTGAGATTGCTAAGGCGAACACCGCCATGTTTAGTTTTGCCCAACCTAGGTCGAGGCACAGACACGGTCTCAATGGTGATAGCTGAGCTGACTACACTGACTGTGCTAGTGGCAGACTCCACTATGCTGGCAGGCTGGCTAACAGCCTGCTGCCTGGCCTGCACCCTATTTCATTGTGGAGCAAGAGGAGTTAGAGCCCTGTCTATGTTGGTAGATAAGATGAGAGCACCCCTCCAGCTAGGATGGAGTCCGTCACTCCTCAGCAGGTCAGGCTTGGTCCTGTTTGTGGGTGAGTCCCAGAAAGAGGGCCAATTATCTACAAATTCTATCTTTTGGGAGGGGCAGAAAACAGTATTCAACCAGCGATTGAGTTGTGAGACTCTGCTGTAGAGCTCATCACTCCCCCTAACTGGGAGGGGGCCAGAGACAATTACTCGATGCTGACACATCTTTCTAGCTGATATGCACGCAGAAGCTATGTTGCGCTTGGTGATCTCTGACTGTTTCATCCTAACATCGTTGGTGCCGACGTGGATAACAATATCTTACTGCAGCCACAACGCAGAGTACTAACCACTATACGATCATGGCTGGCTACAAGAGGTGGCTTTGTAAAGCCTACATAGGCTGTGAAAGTGATGTGCACAAGCTGGCTAAACACTTTTCATATTGGTCTCGATAATGAATAAAGTGAAGAAACAGTCGAGCTTTACACATTCAAAAAGTGCCCTTTTTCCGTGACATCGGAATATCTCAATTGCATCGTCCTCACATCATCTCTAATTCTCTAATCCGATTGGTGAGAAAACCTGAGTGCCCTCCCCTCTGACCTTCTCCACCAATGTGTACAATAAAATGCTTGAAAAGGTACTGCTGAGATTTGAACTCAGGATCGTTTACTAGACAGGCACTTTAACCAACTAAGCCACAGCACCCATGAAAGAGATATATTTTGCAGATGTGAACACCAACACCTATTTTTATCAAACCAGTCTCATTAATTTAACCCACATCTCTGTCTAGCAAAATCACATCACAAAAGAGATGTCTTTTACTAATATTGGTCATTCGAGGACAGTACATTTTTCATTTGGGTCTCGAGATGAATAAACTCAAGAACCTCTGACATGGATTCTTAAACTATGATTTGGGACCCAAAGCAGTTATTAACATGTCATAGGTGGGTCGCGAGATATGAGTAAACATTCAGAATCATACACTATTTCTTCATAATGTTGGTCGTTCGAGGACACTGCATTTCTCATTTGGCTCTAGAGCTTAAAAATGGTAAAAACCTCTGAAACAGCAGATGACTCAGTTCGTGTAAGTAATTAACCTACGATATGCTGGGGAACTTTGTCAAAAGGCAGAGTTGCTGAGTTTCTTAGCTTTCAGAGTAAGTCTTAACCTGTTCAAAAAACAACCCTTCTGAAATTACATTGCAGTGCCGTGACCCGGATTCGAACCGGGGTTGCTGCGGCCACAACGCAGAGTACTAACCACTATACGATCATGGCTGGCTACAAGAGGTGGCTTTGTAAAGCCTACATAGGCTGTGAAAGTGATGTGCACAAGCTGGCTAAACACTTTTCATATTGGTCTCGATAATGAATAAAGTGAAGAAACAGTCGAGCTTTACACATTCAAAAAGTGCCCTTTTTCCGTGACATTGGAATATCTCAATTGCATCGTCCTCACATCATCTCTAATTCTCTAATCCGATTGGTGAGAAAACCTGAGTGCCCTCCCCTCTGACCTTCTCCACCAATGTGTACAATAAAATGCTTGAAAAGGTACTGCTGAGATTTGAACTCAGGATCTCCTGTTTACTAGACAGGCACTTTAACCAACTAAGCCACAGCACCCATGAAAGAGATATATTTTGCAGATGATACCACCTATTTTTATCAAACCAGTCTCATTAATTTAACCCACATCTCTGTCTAGCAAAATCACATCACAAAAGAGATGTCTTTTACTAATATTGGTCATTCGAGGACAGTACATTTTTCATTTGGGTCTCGAGATGAATAAACTCAAGAACCTCTGACATGGATTCTTAAACTATGATTTGGGACCCAAAGCAGTTATTAACATGTCATAGGTGGGTCGCGAGATATGAGTAAACATTCAGAATCATACACTATTTCTTCATAATGTTGGTCGTTCGAGGACACTGCATTTCTCATTTGGCTCTAGAGCTTAAAAATGGTAAAAACCTCTGAAACAGCAGATGACTTTGTCAAAAGGCAGAGTTGCTGAGTTTCTTAGCTTTCAGAGTAAGTCTTAACCTGTTCAAAAAACAGCCGTTCTGAAATTACAATGCAGTGCCGTGACACGGATTCGACCCGGGGTTTCTGCGGCCACAACGCAGAGTACTAACCACTATACGATCATGGCTGGCTACAAGAGGTGGCTTTGTAAAGCCTACATAGGCTGTGAAAGTGATGTGCACAAGCTGGCTAAACACTTTTCATATTGGTCTCGATAATGAATAAAGTGAAGAAACAGTCGAGCTTTTTACATTCAAAAAGTGCCCTTTTCCGTGACATTGGAATATCTCAATTGCATCCTCCTCACATCATCTCTAATTCTCTAAACCGATTGGTGAGAAAACCTGAGTGCCCTCCCCTCTGACCTTCTCCACCAATGTGTACAATAAAATGCTTGAAAAGGTACTGCTGAGATTTGAACTCAGGATCTCCTGTTTACTAGACAGGCACTTTAACCAACTAAGCCACAGCACCCATGAAAGAGATATATTTTGCAGATGTGAACACCAACACCTATTTTTATCAAACCAGTCTCATTAATTTAACCCACATCTCTGTCTAGCAAAATCACATCACAAAAGAGATGTCTTTTACTAATATTGGTCATTCGACAGTACATTTTTCATTTGGGTCTCGAGATGAATAAACTCAAGAACCTCTGACATGGATTCTTAAACTATGATTTGGGACCCAAAGCAGTTATTAACATGTCATCATAGGTGGGTCGCGAGATATGAGTAAACATTCAGAATCATACACTATTTCTTCATAATGTTGGTCGTTCGAGGACACTGCATTTCTCATTTGGCTCTAGAGCTTAAAAATGGTAAAAACCTCTGAAACAGCAGATGACTCAGTTCGTGTAAGTAATTAACCTACGATATGCTGGGGAACTTTGTCAAAAGGCAGAGTTGCTGAGTTTCTTAGCTTTCAGAGTAAGTCTTAACCTGTTCAAAAAACAACCCTTCTGAAATTACATTGCAGTGCCGTGACCCGGATTCGAACCGGGGTTGCTGCTGCAGCCACAACGCAGAGTACTAACCACTATACGATCATGGCTGGCTACAAGAGGTGGCTTTGTAAAGCCTACATAGGCTGTGAAAGTGATGTGCATGGCTAAACACTTTTCATATTGGTCTCGATAATGAATAAAGTGAAGAAACAGTCGAGCTTTACACATTCAAAAAGTGCCCTTTTTCTGTGACATTGGAATATCTCAATTGCATCCTCCTCACATCATCTCTAATTCTCTAAACTGATTGGTGAGAAAACCTGAGTGCCCTCCCCTCTGACCTTCTCCACCAATGTGTACAATAAAATGCTTGAAAAGGTACTGCTGAGATTTGAACTCAGGATCTCCTGTTTACTAGACAGGCACTTTAACCAACTAAGCCACAGCACCCATGAAGATATATATTTTGCAGATGTGAAGAACCAACACCTATTTCAATCAAACCAATCTCATTAATTTAACCCACATCTCTGTCTAGCAAAATCACATCACAAAAGAGATGTCTTTTACTAATATTGGTCATTCGAGGACAGTACATTTTTCATTTGGGTCTCGAGATGAATAAACTCAAGAACCTCTGACATGGATTCTTATGGTGATTTGGGACCCAAAGCAGTTATTAACATGTCATAGGTGGGTCGCGAGATATGAGTAAACATTCAGAATCATACACTATTTCTTCATAATGTTGGTCGTTCGAGGACACTGCATTTCTCATTTGGCTCTAGAGCTTAAAAATGGTAAAAACCTCTGAAACAGCAGATGACTCAGTTCGTGTAAGTAATTAACCTACGATATGCTGGGGAACTTTGTCAAAAGGCAGAGTTGCTGAGTTTCTTAGCTTTCAGAGTAAGTCTTAACCTGTTCAAAAAACAACCCTTCTGAAATTACATTGCAGTGCCGTGACCCGGATTCGAACCGGGGTTGCTGCGGCCACAACGCAGAGTACTAACCACTATACGATCATGGCTGGCTACAAGAGGTGGCTTTGTAAAGCCTACATAGGCTGTGAAAGTGATGTGCACAAGCTGGCTAAACACTTTTCATATTGGTCTCGATAATGAATAAAGTGAAGAAACAGTCGAGCTTTACACATTCAAAAAGTGCCCTTTTTCCGTGACATTGGAATATCTCAATTCCTCCTCACATCATCTCTAATTCTCTAATCCGATTGGTGAGAAAACCTGAGTGCCCTCCCCTCTGACCTTCTCCACCAATGTGTACAATAAAATGCTTGAAAAGGTACTGCTGAGATTTGAACTCAGGATCTCCTGTTTACTAGACAGGCACTTTAACCAACTAAGCCACAGCACCCATGAAAGAGATATATTTTGCAGATGTGAACACCAACACCTATTTTTATCAAACCAGTCTCATTAATTTAACCCACATCTCTGTCTAGCAAAATCACATCACAAAAGAGATGTCTTTTACTAATATTGGTCATTCGAGGACAGTACATTTTTCATTTGGGTCTCGAGATGAATAAACTCAAGAACCTCTGACATGGATTCTTAAACTATGATTTGGGACCCAAAGCAGTTATTAACATGTCATAGGTGGGTCGCGAGATATGAGTAAACATTCAGAATCATACACTATTTCTTCATAATGTTGGTCGTTCGAGGACACTGCATTTCTCATTTGGCTCTAGAGCTTAAAAATGGTAAAAACCTCTGAAACAGCAGATGACTCAGTTCGTGTAAGTAATTAACCTACGATATGCTGGGGAACTTTGTCAAAAGGCAGAGTTGCTGAGTTTCTTAGCTTTCAGAGTAAGTCTTAACCTGTTCAAAAAACAACCCTTCTGAAATTACATTGCAGTGCCGTGACCCGGATTCGAACCGGGGTTGCTGCGGCCACAACGCAGAGTACTAACCACTATACGATCATGGCTGGCTACAAGAGGTGTCTTTGTAAAGCCTACATAGGCTGTGAAAGTGATGTGCACAAGCTGGCTAAACACTTTTCATATTGGTCTCGATAATGAATAAAGTGAAGAAACAGTCGAGCTTTACACATTCAAAAAGTGCCCTTTTTCCGTGACATTGGAATATCTCAATTGCATCCTCCTCACATCATCTCTTCTCTAAACCGATTGGTGAGAAAACCTGAGTGCCCTCCCCTCTGACCTTCTCCACCAATGTGTACAATAAAATGCTTGAAAAGGTACTGCTGAGATTTGAACTCAGGATCTCCTGTTTACTAGACAGGCACTTTAACCAACTAAGCCACAGCACCCATGAAAGACATATATTTTGCAGATGTGAAGAACCAACACCTATTTCAATCAAACCAATCTCATTAATTTAACCCACATCTCTGTCTAGCAAAATCACATCACAAAAGAGATGTCTTTTACTATTATTGGTCAATCGAGGACAGTACATTTTTCATTTGGGTCTCGAGATGAATAAACTCAAGAACCTCTGACATGGATTCTTAAACTATGATTTGGGACCCAAAGCAGTTATTAACATGTCATAGATGGGTCGCGAGATATGAGTAAACATTCAGAATCATACACTATTTCTTCATAATGTTGGTCGTTCGAGGACACTGCATTTCTCATTTGGCTCTAGAGGTTAAAAATGGTAAAAACCTCTGAAACAGCAGATGACTCAGTTCGTGTAAGTAATTAACCTACGATATGCTGGGGAACTTTGTCAAAAGGCAGAGTTGCTGAGTTTCTTAGCTTTCAGAGTAAGTCTTAACCTGTTCAAAAACAACCCTTCTGAAATTACATTGCAGTGCCGTGACCCGGATTCGAACCGGGGTTGCTGCGGCCACAACGCAGAGTACTAACCACTATACGATCATGGCTGGCTACAAGAGGTGGCTTTGTAAAGCCTACATAGGCTGTGAAAGTGATGTGCACAAGCTGGCTAAACACTTTTCATATTGGTCTCGATAATGAATAAAGTGAAGAAACAGTCGAGCTTTACACATTCAAAAAGTGCCCTTTTTCCGTGACATTGGAATATCTCAATTGCATCCTCCTCACATCATCTCTAATTCTCTAAACCGATTGGTGAGAAAACCTGAGTGCCCTCCCCTCTGACCTTCTCCACCAATGTGTACAAAAAATGCTTGAAAAGGTACTGCTGAGATTTGAACTCAGGATCTCCTGTTTACTAGACAGGCACTTTAACCAACTAAGCCACAGCACCCATATTTTGCAGAAGACCTATTTTTATATTTTGCAGATGTGAACACCAACACCTATTTTTATCAAACCAGTCTCATTAATTTAACCCACATCTCTGTCTAGCAAAATCACATCACAAAAGAGATGTCTTTTACTAATATTGGTCATTCGAGGACAGTACATTTTTCATTTGGGTCTCGAGATGAATAAACTCAAGAACCTCTGACATGGATTCTTAAACTATGATTTGGGACCCAAAGCAGTTATTAACATGTCATAGGTGGGTCCCAAATATGAGTAAACATTCAGAATCATACACTAAACATTCAGAATCATCATTATGAGTAAACATTCAGAATCATACACATTTCTTCATAATGTTGGTCGTTCGAGGACACTGCATTTCTCATTTGGCTCTAGAGCTTAAAAATGGTAAAAACCTCTGAAACAGCAGATGAACTCAGTTCGTGTAAGTAATTAACCTACGATATGCTGGGGAACTTTGTCAAAAGGCAGAGTTGCTGAGTTTCTTAGCTTTCAGAGTAAGTCTTAACCTGTTCAAAAAACAACCCTTCTGAAATTACATTGCAGTGCCGTGACCCGGATTCGAACCGGGGTTGCTGCGGCCACAACGCAGAGTACTAACCACTATACGATCATGGCTGGCTACAAGAGGTGGCTTTGTAAAGCCTACATAGGCTGTGAAAGTGATGTGCACAAGCTGGCTAAACACTTTTCATATTGGTCTCGATAATGAATAAAGTGAAGAAACAGTCGAGCTTTACACATTCAAAAAGTGCCCTTTTCCGTGACATTGGAATATCTCAATTGCATCGTCCTCACATCATCTCTAATTCTCTAATCCGATTGGTGAGAAAACCTGAGTGCCCTCCCCTCTGACCTTCTCACCAATGTGTACAATAAAATGCTTGAAAAGGTACTGCTGAGATTTGAACTCAGGATCTCCTGTTTACTAGACAGGCACTTTAACCAACTAAGCCACAGCAAGAAAGATATATTTTGCAGATGTGAACACCAACACCTATTTTTATCAAACCAGTCTCATTAATTTAACCCACATCTCTGTCTAGCAAAATCACATCACAAAAGAGATGTCTTTTACTAATATTGGTCATTCGAGGACAGTACATTTTTCATTTGGGTCTCGAGATGAATAAACTCAAGAACCTCTGACATGGATTCTTAAACTATGATTTGGGACCCAAAGCAGTTATTAACATGTCATAGGTGGGTCGCGAGATATGAGTAAACATTCAGAATCATACACTATTTCTTCATAATGTTGGTCGTTCGAGGACACTGCATTTCTCATTTGGCTCTAGAGCTTAAAAATGGTAAAAACCTCTGAAACAGCAGATGACTCAGTTCGTGTAAGTAATTAAAACGATATGCTGGGGAACTTTGTCAAAAGGCAGAGTTGCTGAGTTTCTTAGCTTTCAGAGTAAGTCTTAACCTGTTCAAAAACAACCCTTCTGAAATTACATTGCAGTGCCGTGACCCGGATTCGAACCGGGGTTGCTGCGGCCACAACGCAGAGTACTAACCACTATACGATCATGGCTGGCTACAAGAGGTGGCTTTGTAAAGCCTACATAGGCTGTGAAAGTGATGTGCACAAGCTGGCTAAACACTTTTCATATTGGTCTCGATAATGAATAAAGTGAAGAAACAGTCGAGCTTTACACATTCAAAAAGTGCCCTTTTCCGTGACATTGGAATATCTCAATTGCATCCTCCTCACATCATCTCTAATTCTCTAAACCGATTGGTGAGAAAACCTGAGTGCCCTCCCCTCTGACCTTCTCCACCAATGTGTACAATAAAATGCTTGAAAAGGTACTGCTGAGATTTGAACTCAGGATCTCCTGTTTACTGACAGGCACTTTAACCAACTAAGCCACAGCACCCATGAAAGAGATATATTTTGCAGATGTGAACACCAACACCTATTTTTATCAAACCAGTCTCATTAATTTAACCCACATCTCTGTCTAGCAAAATCACATCACAAAAGAGATGTCTTTTACTAATATTGGTCATTCGAGGACAGTACATTTTTCATTTGGGTCTCGAGATGAATAAACTCAAGAACCTCTGACATGGATTCTTAAACTATGATTTGGGACCCAAAGCAGTTATTAACATGTCATAGGTGGGTCGCGAGATATGAGTAAACATTCAGAATCATACACTATTTCTTCATAATGTTGGTCGTTCGAGGACACTGCATTTCTCATTTGGCTCTAGAGCTTAAAAATGGTAAAAACCTCTGAAACAGCAGATGACTCAGTTCGTGTAAGTAATTAACCTACGATATGCTGGGGAACTTTGTCAAAAGGCAGTTGTTGCTGTTTTTAGCTTTCAGAGTAATAACCTGTTCAAAAACAACCCTTCTGAAATTACATTGCAGTGCCGTGACCCGGATTCGAACCGGGGTTGCTGCGGCCACAACGCAGAGTACTAACCACTATACGATCATGGCTGGCTACAAGAGGTGGCTTTGTAAAGCCTACATAGGCTGTGAAAGTGATGTGCACAAGCTGGCTAAACACTTTTCATATTGGTCTCGATAATGAATAAAGTGAAGAAACAGTCGAGCTTTACACATTCAAAAAGTGCCCTTTTTCCGTGACATTGGAATATCTCAATTGCATCCTCCTCACATCATCTCTAATTCTCTAATCCGATTGGTGAGAAAACCTGAGTGCCCTCCCCTCTGACCTTCTCCACCAATGTGTACAATAAAATGCTTGAAAAGGTACTGCTGAGATTTGAACTCAGGATCTCCTGTTTACTAGACAGGCACTTTAACCAACTAAGCCACAGCACCCATGAAAGAGATATATTTTGCAGATGTGAACACCACACCTATTTTTCAAATCATTAATTTAAAACAAAATCACATCACAAAAGAGATGTCTTTTACTAATATTGGTCTTTCATACAAACCTATTTTTATCAAACCAGTCTCATTAATTTAACCCACATCTCTGTCTAGCAAAATCACATCACAAAAGAGATGTCTTTTACTAATATTGGTCATTCGAGGACAGTACATTTTTCATTTGGGTCTCGAGATGAATAAACTCAAGAACCTCTGACATGGATTCTTAAACTATGATTTGGGACCCAAAGCAGTTATTAACATGTCATAGGTGGGTCGCGAGATATGAGTAAACATTCAGAATCATACACTATTTCTTCATAATGTTGGTCGTTCGAGGACACTGCATTTCTCATTTGGCTCTAGAGCTTAAAAATGGTAAAAACCTCTGAAACAGCAGATGACTCAGTTCGTGTAAGTAATTAACCTACGATATGCTGGGGAACTTTGTCAAAAGGCAGAGTTGCTGAGTTTCTTAGCTTTCAGAGTAAGTCTTAACCTGTTCAAAAACAACCCTTCTGAAATTACATTGCAGTGCCGTGACCCGGATTCGAACCGGGGTTGCTGCGGCCACAACGCAGAGTACTAACCACTATACGATCATGGCTGGCTACAAGAGGTGGCTTTGTAAAGCCTACATAGGCTGTGAAAGTGATGTGCACAAGCTGGCTAAACACTTTTCATATTGGTCTCGATAATGAATAAAGTGAAGAAACAGTCGAGCTTTACACATTCAAAAAGTGCCCTTTTTCCGTGACATTGGAATATCTCAATTGCATCCTCCTCACATCATCTCTAATTCTCTAATCCGATTGGTGAGAAAACCTGAGTGCCCTCTCCTCTGACCTTCTCCACCAATGTGTACAATAAAATGCTTGAAAAGGTACTGCTGAGATTTGAACTCAGGATCTCCTGTTTACTAGACAGGCACTTTAACCAACTAAGCCACAGCACCCATGAAAGAGATATATTTTGCAGATGTGAACACCAACACCTATTTTTATCAAACCAGTCTCATTAATTTAACCCACATCTCTGTCTAGCAAAATCACATCACAAAAGAGATGTCTTTTACTAATATTGGTCATTCGAGGACAGTACATTTTTCATTTGGGTCTCGAGATGAATAAACTCAAGAACCTCTGACATGGATTCTTAAACTATGATTTGGGACCCAAAGCAGTTATTAACATGTCATAGGTGGGTCGCGAGATATGAGTAAACATTCAGAATCATACACTATTTCTTCATAATGTTGGTCGTTCGAGGACACTGCATTTCTCATTTGGCTCTAGAGGTTAAAAATGGTAAAAACCTCTGAAAGAGCAGATGACTCAGTTCGTGTAAGTAATTAACCTACGATATGCTGGGGAACTTTGTCAAAAGGCAGAGTTGCTGAGTTTCTTAGCTTTCAGAGTAAGTCTTAACCTGTTCAGAAAACAAGCCTTCTGAAATTTCATTGCAGTGCCGTGACCCGGATTCGAACCGGGGTTGCTGCGGCCACAACGCAGAGTACTAACCACTATACGATCATGGCTGGCTACAAGAGGTGGCTTTGTAAAGCCTACATAGGCTGTGAAAGTGATGTGCACAAGCTGGCTAAACACTTTTCATATTGGTCTCGATAATGAATAAAGTGAAGAAACAGTCGAGCTTTACACATTCAAAAAGTGCCCTTTTCCGTGACATTGGAATATCTCAATTGCATCCTCCTCACATCATCTCTAATTCTCTAAACCGATTGGTGAGAAAACCTGAGTGCCCTCCCCTCTGACCTTCTCCACCAATGTGTACAATAAAATGCTTGAAAAGGTACTGCTGAGATTTGAACTCAGGATCTCCTGTTTACTAGACAGGCACTTTAACCAACTAAGCCACAGCACCCATGAAAGAGATATATTTTGCAGATGTGAACACCAACACCTATTTTTATTCATTAATTTAACCCACATCTCTGTTAGCAAAATCACATCACAAAAGAGATGTCTTTTACTAATATTGGTCTTTCAAAGGACAGTCATTTTTCATTCAATTTTTATCAAACCAGTCTCATTAATTTAACCCACATCTCTGTCTAGCAAAATCACATCACAAAAGAGATGTCTTTTACTAATATTGGTCATTCGAGGACAGTACATTTTTCATTTGGGTCTCGAGATGAATAAACTCAAGAACCTCTGACATGGATTCTTAAACTATGATTTGGGACCCAAAGCAGTTATTAACATGTCATAGGTGGGTCGCGAGATATGAGTAAACATTCAGAATCATACACTATTTCTTCATAATGTTGGTCGTTCGAGGACACTGCATTTCTCATTTGGCTCTAGAGCTTAAAAATGGTAAAAACCTCTGAAACAGCAGATGACTCAGTTCGTGTAAGTAATTAACCTACGATATGCTGGGGAACTTTCAAAAGGCAGAGTTGCTGAGTTTCTTAGCTTTCAGAGTAAGTCTTAACCTGTTCAAAAAAACAACCCTTCTGAAATTACATTGCAGTGCCGTGACCCGGATTCGAACCGGGGTTGCTGCGGCCACAACGCAGAGTACTAACCACTATACGATCATGGCTGGCTACAAAGAGGTGGCTTTGTAAAGCCTACATAGGCTGTGAAAGTGATGTGCACAAGCTGGCTAAACACTTTTCATATTGGTCTCGATAATGAATAAAGTGAAGAAACAGTCGAGCTTTACACAAAAAAAGTGCCCTTTTTCCGTGACATTGGAATATCTCAATTGCATCCTCCTCACATCATCTCTAATTCTCTAATCCGATTGGTGAGAAAACCTGAGTGCCCTCCCCTCTGACCTTCTCCACCAATGTGTACAATAAAATGCTTGAAAAGGTACTGCTGAGATTTGAACTCAGGATCTCCTGTTTACTAGACAGGCACTTTAACCAACTAAGCCACAGCACCATGAAAGAGATATATTTTGCAGATGTGAACACCAACACCTATTTTTATCAAACCAGTCTCATTAATTTAACCCACATCTCTGTCTAGCAAAATCACATCACAAAAGAGATGTCTTTTACTAATATTGGTCATTCGAGGACAGTACATTTTTATTTGGGTCTCGAGATGAATAAACTCAAAAACCTCTGACATGGATTCTTAAACTATGATTTGGGACCCAAAGCAGTTATTAACATGTCATAGGTGGGTCGCGAGATATGAGTAAACGTTCAGAATCATACACTATTTCTTCATAATGTTGGTCGTTCGAGGACACTGCATTTCTCATTTGGCTCTAGAGCTTAAAAATGGTAAAAACCTCTGAAACAGCAGATGACTCAGTTCGTGTAAGTAATTAACCTACGATATGCTGGGGAACTTTGTCAAAAGGCAGAGTTGCTGAGTTTCTTAGCTTTCAGAGTAAGTCTTAACCTGTTCAAAAACAACCCTTCTGAAATTACATTGCAGTGCAGTGCCGTGACCCGGATTCGAACTGGGGTTGCTGCAGCCACAACGCAGAGTACTAACCACTATACGATCACGGCTGGCTACAAGAGGTGTATTTGTAAAGCCTACATAGGCTGTGAAAGTGATGTGCACAAGCTGGCTAAACACTTTTCATATTGGTCTCGATAATGAATAAAGTGAAGAAACAGTCGAGCTTTACACATTCAAAAAGTGCCCTTTTCCGTGACATTGGAATATCTCAATTACATCCTCCTCACATCATCTCTAATTCTCTATACCGATTGGTGAGAAAACCTGAGTGCCCTCCCCTCTGACCTTCTCCACCAATGTGTACAATAAAATGCTTGAAAAGGTACTGCTGAGATTTGAACTCAGGATCTCCTGTTTACACCAGACAGGCACTTTAACCAACTAAGCCACAGCACCCATGTTAACCAAACTTTTCTCAGCACCTCAAAAGTCCGCCAGCTCTTTTTTTAACAGATAAGCCACAGAACCACCTATATTTTTTCACCAAACCAAACTCATTCTTAATTAATTTAACATCTCTGTCTAGCAAAATCAGCAAAAGAAAGTCTGTCTTTACTAATATTGGTCATTCGAGGACAGTACATTTTTCATTTGGGTCTCGAGATGAATAAACTCAAGAACCTCTGACATGGATTCTTAAACTATGATTTGGGACCCAAAGCAGTTATTAACACATGTAGGTGGGTCGCGAGAATATGAGTAAACATTCAGAATCATACACTATTTCTTCATAATGTTGGTCGTTCGAGGACACTGCATTTCTCATTTTTCTCTAGAGCTTAAAAATGGTAAAAACCTCTGAAACAGCAGAAATGTCTGTGGTTAAGTGTAAGTAATTAACCTACGATATGCTGGGAACTTTGAAAAAAACATTCTGAAACAGCAGATGACTCAGTTCTGTAAGTAATTAACCTACGATATGCTGGGGAACTTTTCAAAAGGCAGAGTTGTGAGTTTCTTAGCTTTCAGAGTAAGTCTTAACCTGTTCAAAAACAACCCTTCTGAAATTACATTGCAGTGCCGTGACCCGGATTCGAACCGGGGTTGCTGCTGCCACAACGCAGAGTACTAACCACTATACGATCACGGCTGGCTGGCTACAAAGTGGCTTTGTAAAGCCTACATAGGCTGTGAAAGTGATGTGCACAAGCTGGCTAAACACTTTTCATATTGGTCTCGATAATGAATAAAGTGAAGAAACAGTCGAGCTTTACACATTCAAAAAGTGCCCTTTTCCGTGACATTGGAATATCTCAATTGCATCCTCCTCACATCATCTCTAATTCTCTAAACCGATTGGTGAGAAAACCTGAGTGCCCTCCCCTCTGACCTTCTCCACCAATGTGTACAATAAAATGCTTGAAAAGGTGCTGAGATTTGAACTCAGGATCTCCTGTTTACTAGACAGGCACTTTAACCAACTAAGCCACAGCACCCATGAAAGAGATATATTTTGCAGATGTGAACACCAACACCTATTTTTATCAAACCAGTCTCATTAATTTAACCCACATCTCTGTCTAGCAAAATCACATCACAAAAGAGATGTCTTTTACTAATATTGGTCATTCGAGGACAGTACATTTTTCATTTGGGTCTCGAGATGAATAAACTCAAGAACCTCTGACATGGATTCTTAAACTATGATTTGGGACCCAAAGCAGTTATTAACATGTCATAGGTGGGTCGCGAGATATGAGTAAACATTCAGAATCATACACTATTTCTTCATAATGTTGGTTCGAGGACACTGCATTTCTCATTTGGCTCTAGAGCTTAAAAATGGTAAAAACCTCTGAAACAGCAGATGACTCAGTTCGTGTAAGTAAATAATACCTATGATATGCTGCTGGGAACTTTGTCAAAAGGCAGAGTTGCTGAGTTTCTTAGCTTTCAGAGTAAGTCTTAACCTGTTCAAAAAAAACCCTTCTGAAATCTGAAACACATTGCAGTGCCGTGACCCGGATTCAACTGTGTTCTCAGGGGTTGCTGCTGGCCACAACGCAGAGTACTAACCACTATACGATCATGGCTGGCTACAAGAGGTGGCTTTTTGTAAAGCCTACATAGGCTGTGAAAGTGATGTGCACAAGCTGGCTAAACACTTTTCATATTGGTCTCGATAATGAATAAAGTGAAGAACAGTCGAGCTTACACATTCAAAAAGTGCCCTTTTTCCGTGACATTGGAATATCTCAATTGCATCGTCCTCACATCATCTCTAATTCTCTAATCCGATTGGTGAGAAAACCTGAGTGCCCTCTCCTCTGACCTTCTCACCAATGTGTACAATAAAATGCTAAAAATGCTTGAAAAGGTACTGCTGAGATTTGAACTCAGGATCTCCTGTTTACTAGACAGGCACTTTAACCAACTAAGCCACAGCACCCATGAAAGAGATATATTTTGCAGATGAATGCTTGAACACCAACACCTATTTTTATCAAACCAACTCATTAATTTAACCCACATCTCTTTGAACACCAACACCTATTTTTGACCAAACCAGTCTCTAATTAATACAAAGCAAAATCACATCACAAAAGAGATGTCTTTTACTAATATTGGTCATTCGAGGACAGTACATTTTTCATTTGGGTCTCGAGATGAATAAACTCAAGAACCTCTGACATGGATTCTTAAACTATGATTTGGGACCCAAAGCAGTTATTAACATGTCATAGGTGGGTCGCGAGATATGAGTAAACATTCAGAATCATACACTATTTCTTCATAATGTTGGTCGTTCGAGGACACTGCATTTCTCATTTGGCTCTAGAGCTTAAAAATGGTAAAAACCTCTGAAACAGCAGATGACTCAGTTCGTGTAAGTAATTAACCTACGATATGCTGGGGAACTTTGTCAAAAGGCAGAGTTGCTGAGTTTCTTAGCTTTCAGAGTAAGTCTTAACCTGTTCAAAAAACAACCCTTCTGAAATTACATTGCAGTGCCGTGACCCGGATTCGAACCGGGGTTGCTGCGGCCACAACAGAGTACTAACCAACCACTATACGATCATGGCTGGCTGGCTACAAGAGGTGGCTTTGTAAAGCCTACATAGGCTGTGAAAGTGATGTGCACAAGCTGGCTAAACACTTTTCATATTGGTCTCGATAATGAATAAAGTGAAGAAACAGTCGAGCTTTACACATTCAAAAAGTGCCCTTTTTCCGTGACATTGGAATATCTCAATTGCATCCTCCTCACATCATCTCTAATTCTCTAATCCGATTGGTGAGAAAACCTGAGTGCCCTCCCCTCTGACCTTCTCCACCAATGTGTACAATAAAATGCTTGAAAAGGTACTGCTGAGATTTGAACTCAGGATCTCCTGTTTACTAGACAGGCACTTTAACCAACTAAGCCACAGCACCCATGAAAGAGATATATTTTGCAGATGTGAACACCAACACCTATTTTTATCAAACCAGTCTCATTAATTTAACCCACATCTCTGTCTAGCAAAATCACATCACAAAAGAGATGTCTTTTACTAATATTGGTCATTCGAGGACAGTATTTTTCATTTGGGTCTCGAGATGAATAAACTCAAGAACCTCTGACATGGATTCTTAAACTATGATTTGGGACCCAAAGCAGTTATTAACATGTCATAGGTGGGTCGCGAGATATGAGTAAACATTCAGAATCATACACTATTTCTTCATAATGTTGGTCGTTCGAGGACACTGCATTTCTCATTTGGCTCTAGAGCTTAAAAATGGTAAAAACCTCTGAAACAGCAGATGACTCAGTTCGTGTAAGTAATTAACCTACGATATGCTGGGGAACTTTGTCAAAAGGCAGAGTTGCTGAGTTTCTTAGCTTTCAGAGTAAGTCTTAACCTGTTCAAAAACAACCCTTCTGAAATTACATTGCAGTGCCGTGACCCGGATTCGAACCGGGGTTGCTGCGGCCACAACGCAGAGTACTAACCACTATACGATCATGGCTGGCTACAAGAGGTGGCTTTGTAAAGCCTACATAGGCTGTGAAAGTGATGTGCACAAGCTGGCTAAACACTTTTCATATTGGTCTCGATAATGAATAAAGTGAAGAAACAGTCGAGCTTTACACATTCAAAAAGTGCCCTTTTTCCGTGACATTGGAATATCTCAATTGCATCCTCCTCACATCATCTCTAATTCTCTAAACCGATTGGTGAGAAAACCTGAGTGCCCTCCCCTCTGACCTTCTCCACCAATGTGTACAATAAAATGCTTGAAAAGGTACTGCTGAGATTTGAACTCAGGATCTCCTGTTTACTAGACAGGCACTTTAACCAACTAAGCCACAGCACCCATGAAAGAGATATATTTTGCAGATGTGAACACCAACACCTATTTTTATCAAACCAGTCTCATTAATTTAACCCACATCTCTGTCTAGCAAAATCACATCACAAAAGAGATGTCTTTTACTAATATTGGTCATTCGAGGACAGTACATTTTTCATTTGGGTCTCGAGATGAATAAACTCAAGAACCTCTGACATGGATTCTTAAACTATGATTTGGGACCCAAAGCAGTTATTAACATGTCATAGGTGGGTCGCGAGATATGAGTAAACATTCAGAATCATACACTATTTCTTCATAATGTTGGTCGTTCGAGGACACTGCATTTCTCATTTGGCTCTAGAGCTTAAAAATGGTAAAAACCTCTGAAACAGCAGATGACTCAGTTCGTGTAAGTAATTAACCTACGATATGCTGGGGAACTTTGTCAAAAGGCAGAGTTGCTGAGTTTCTTAGCTTTCAGAGTAAGTCTTAACCTGTTCAAAAACAACCCTTCTGAAATTACATTGCAGTGCCGTGACCCGGATTCGAACCGGGGTTGCTGCGGCCACAACGCAGAGTACTAACCACTATACGATCATGGCTGGCTACAAGAGGTGGCTTTGTAAAGCCTACATAGGCTGTGAAAGTGATGTGCACAAGCTGGCTAAACACTTTTCATATTGGTCTCGATAATGAATAAAGTGAAGAAACAGTCGAGCTTTACACATTCAAAAAGTGCCCTTTTTCCGTGACATTGGAATATCTCAATTGCATCCTCCTCACATCATCTCTAATTCTCTAAACCGATTGGTGAGAAAACCTGAGTGCCCTCCCCTCTGACCTTCTCCACCAATGTGTACAATAAAATGCTTGAAAAGGTACTGCTGAGATTTGAACTCAGGATCTCCTGTTTACTAGACAGGCACTTTAACCAACTAAGCCACAGCACCCATGAAAGAGATATATTTTGCAGATGTGAACACCAACACCTATTTTTATCAAACCAGTCTCATTAATTTAACCCACATCTCTGTCTAGCAAAATCACATCACAAAAGAGATGTCTTTTACTAATATTGGTCATTCGAGGACAGTACATTTTTCATTTGGGTCTCGAGATGAATAAACTCAAGAACCTCTGACATGGATTCTTAAACTATGATTTGGGACCCAAAGCAGTTATTAACATGTCATAGGTGGGTCGCGAGATATGAGTAAACATTCAGAATCATACACTATTTCTTCATAATGTTGGTCGTTCGAGGACACTGCATTTCTCATTTGGCTCTAGAGCTTAAAAATGGTAAAAACCTCTGAAACAGCAGATGACTCAGTTCGTGTAAGTAATTAACCTACGATATGCTGGGGAACTTTGTCAAAAGGCAGAGTTGCTGAGTTTCTTAGCTTTCAGAGTAAGTCTTAACCTGTTCAAAAAACAACCCTTCTGATATTACATTGCAGTGCCGTGACCCGGATTCGAACCGGGGTTACTCAAATCAAATCAAATCAAATCAAATTTATACGATCATGGCTGGCTTCAACATCAGCTTTGAAATCTACAAAGTGCTGTACAGAAACCCAGCCTAAAACCCCAAACAGCAAGCAATGCAGGTGTAAGAAGCACGGTGGAAGAAAAACTGCCTAGAAAGGCCAAAACCTAGGAAGAAACCTAGAGAGGAACCAGGCTTTGTGGGGTGGCCAGTCCTCTTCTGGCTGTGCCGGGTGGAGATTATAACAGAACATGATGTTCAAATGTTTATAAATGACCAGCATGGTCGAATAATAATAAGGCAGAACAGTTGAAACTGGAGCAGCAGCACAGTCAGGTGGAAGTTGAAACTGGAGCAGCAGCATGGCCAGGTGGACTGGGGACAGCAAGGAGTCATCATGTCAGGTAGTCCTGGGGCATGGTCCTAGGGCTCAGGTCAGTTGAAACTGGAACAGCAGCATGGCCAGGTGGACTGGGGACAGCAAGGAGTCATCATGTCAGGTAGTCCTGGGGCATGGTCCTAGGGCTCAGGTCCTCCGAGAGAGAGAGAAAGAAAGAAGAAGGAGAGAATTAGAGAAGAGCACACTTAGATTCACACAGGACACCGAATAGGACAGGAGAAGTACTCCAGATATAACAAACTGACCCCAGCCCCCAACACATAAACTACTGCAGCATAAATACTGGAGGCTGAGACAGGAGGGGTCAGGAGACACTGTGGCCCCATCCGAGGACACCCCGGACAGGGCCAACAGGAAGGATATAACCCCACCCACTTTGCCAAAGCACAGCCCCCACACCACTAGAGGGACATCCACCAGACCATCCTATCTTCAACCACCAACTTACCATCCTGAGACAAGCTGAGTATAGCCCACCCCAGATCTCCGCCACGGCACAACCCAAGGGGGGCAACCCAGACAGGATGACCACAACAGTGAATCAACCCACTCAGGTGCTTTGCACCCCCTCCAGGGACGGCATGAGAGAGCCCCAGTAAGCCAGTGACTCAGCCCCTGTAATAGGGTTAGAGGCAGAGAATCCCAGTGGAAAGAGGGGAACCGGCCAGGCAGAGACAGCAAGGGCGGTTCGTTGCTCCAGAGCCTTTCCGTTCACCTTCCCACTCCTGGGCCAGACTACACTCAATCATATGACCCACTGAAGAGATGAGTCTTCAGTAAAGACTTAAAGGTTGAGACCGAGTTTGCGTCTCTGACATGGGTAGGCAGACCATTCCATAAAAATGGAGCTCTATAGGAGAAAGCCCTGCTCCAGCTGTTTGCTTAGAAATTCTAGGGACAATTAGGAGGCCTGCGTCTTGTGACCGTAGCGTACGTGTAGGTATGTACGGCAGGACCAAATCAGAGAGATAGGTAGGAGCAAGCCCATGTAATGCTTTGTAGGTTAGCAGTAAAACCTTGAAATCAGCCCTTGCTTTGACAGGAAGCCAGTGTAGAGAGGCTAGCACTGGAGTAATATGATCAAATTTTTTGGTTCTAGTCAGGATTCTAGCAGCCGTATTTAGCACTAACTGAAGTTTATTTAGTGCTTTATCCGGGTAGCCGGAAAATAGAGCATTGCAGTAGTCTAACCTAGAAGTGACAAAAGCATGGATGAATTTTTCATTTTTGCATCATTTTTGGACAGAAAGTTTCTGATTTTTGCAATGTTACGTAGATGGAAAAAAGCTGTCCTCGAAATGGTCTTGATATGTTCTTCAAAAGAGAAATCAGGGTCCAGAGTAACGCCGAGGTCCTTCACAGTTTTATTTGAGAACTGTACAACCATTAAGATTAATTGTCAGATTCAACAGAAGATCTCTTTGTTTCTTGGGACCTAGAACAAGCATCTCTGTTTTGTCCGAGTTTAATAGTAGAAAGTTTGCAGCCATCCACTTCCTTATGTCTGAAACACATGCTTCTAGCGAGGGCAATTTTGGGGCTTCACCATGTTTCATTGAAATGTACAGCTGTGTGTCATCCGCATAGCAGTGAAAGTTAACATTATGTTTTCGAATAACATCCCCAAGAGGTAAAATATATAGTGAAAACAATAGTGGTCCTAAAACGGAACCTTGAGGAACACCGAAATTTACAGTTGATTTGTCAGAGGACAAACCAGTCACAGAGACAAACTGATATCTTTCCGACAGATAAGATCTAAACCAGGCCAGAACATGTCCGTGTAGACCAATTTGGGTTTCCAATCTCTCCAAAAGAATGTGGTGATCGATGGTATCAAAAGCAGCACTAAGGTCTAGGAGCACGAGGACAGATGCAGAGCCTCGGTCCGATGCCATTAAAATGTCATTTACCACCTTCACAAGTGCCGTCTCAGTGCTATGATGGGGTCTAAAACCAGACTGAAGCATTTCGTATACATTGTTTGTCTTCAGGAAGGTAGTGAGTTGCTGCGCAACAGCCTTCTCTAAAAATTTTGAGAGGAATGGAAGATTCGATATAGGCCGATAGTTTTTTATATTTTCTGGGTCAAGGTTTGGCTTTTTCAATAGAGGCTTTATTACTGCCACTTTTAGTGAGTTTGGTACACATCCAGTGGATAGAGAGACGTTTATTATGTTCAACATAGGAGGGCCAAGCACAGGAAGCAGCTCTTTCAGTAGTTTAGTTGGAATAGGGTCCAGTATGCAGCTTGAAGGTTTAGAGGCCATGATTATTTTCATCATTGTGTCAAGAGATATAGTACTAAAACACTTGAGCGTCTCTCTTGATCCTAGGTCCTGGCAGAGTTGTGCAGACTCAGGACAACTGAGGTTTGGAGGAATACGCAGGTTTAAAGAGGAGTCTGTAATTTGCTTTCTAATAATCATAATCTTTTCCTCAAAGAAGTTCATGAATTTATCACTGCTAAAGTGAAAGTCATCCTCTCTTGGGGAATGCTGCTTTTTAGTTAGCTTTGCGACAGTATCAAAAAGGAATTTCGGATTGTTCTTATTTTCCTCAATTAAGTTAGAAAAATAGGATGATCGAGCAGCAGTAAGGGCTCTTCGGTACTGCACGGTACCGTCCTTCCAAGCTAGTCGGAAGATTTCCAGTTTGGTGTGGCGCCATTTCCGTTCCAATTTTCTGGAAGCTTGCTTCAGAGCTCGGGTATTTTCTGTGTACCAGGGAGCTAGTTTCTTATGAGACATTTTTTTAGTTTTTAGGGGTGCAACTGCATCTAGGGTATTGCCAAGGTTAAATTGAGATCCTCAGTTAGGTGGTTAACTGATTTTTGTCCTCTGGTGTCCTTGGGTAGGCAGAGGGAGTCTGGAGCATCAAGGAATCTTTGTGTTGTCTGTGAATTTATAGCACGACTTTTGATGTTCCTTGGTTGGGGTCTGAGCAGATTATTTGTTGCAATTGCAAACGTAATAAAATGGTGGTCCGATAGTCCAGGATTATGAGGAAAACATTAAGATCCACAACATTTATTCCATGGGACAAAACTAGGTCCAGCGTATGACTGTGACAGTGAGTGGGTCCAGAGACATGTTGGACAAAACCCACTGAGTCGATGATGGCTCCGAAAGCCTTTTGGAGTGGGTCTGTGGACTTTTCCATGTGAATATTAAAGTCACCAAAGATTAGAATATTATCTGCTATGACTACAAAGGTCGATAGGAATTCAGGGAACTCAGTGAGAAACGCTGTATATGGCCCAGGAGGCCTGTAAACAGTAGCTATAAAAAGTGATTGAGTAGGCTGCATAGATTTCATGACTAGAAGCTCAAAAGACGAAAACGTCTTTTTTTTTTTTTTGTAAATTGAAATTTGCTATCGTAAATGTTAGCAACACTCCCGCTTTGCGGGATGCACGGGGGATATGGTCACTAGTGTAGCCAGGAGGTGAGTGCCTCATTTAAAACAGTAAATTCATCAGGCTTAAGCCATGTTTCAGTCAGGCCAATCACATCAAGATTATGATCAGTGATTAGTTCATTGACTATAATTGCCTTTGAAGTAAGGGATCTAACATTAAGTAGCCCTATTTTGAGATGTGAGGTATCATGATCTCTTTCAGTAATGACAGGAATGGAGGTGGTCTTTATCCTAGTGAGATTGCTAAGGCGAACACCGCCATGTTTAGTTTTGCCCAACCTAGGTCGAGGCACAGACACGGTCTCAATGGTGATAGCTGAGCTGACTACACTGACTGTGCTAGTGGCAGACTCCACTATGCTGGCAGGCTGGCTAACAGCCTGCTGCCTGGCCTGCACCCTATTTCATTGTGGAGCAAGAGGAGTTAGAGCCCTGTCTATGTTGGTAGATAAGATGAGAGCACCCCTCCAGCTAGGATGGAGTCGTCACTCCTCAGCAGGTCAGGCTTGGTCCTGTTTGTGGGTGAGTCCCAGAAAGAGGGCCAATTATCTACAAATTCTATCTTTTGGGAGGGGCAGAAAACAGTATTTTCAACCAGCGATTGAGTTGTGAGACTCTGCTGTGGAGCTCATCAAACCCCCTAACTGGGAGGGGCCAGAGACATAACGAGATATGAGTAAACATTCAGAATCATCTATTTCTTCATAATGTTCTAGCTGATATGCACTCAGAAGCTAAAAATGTAAAAACCTCTGAAACAGCAGATGCGCTTGGTGATCTCTGACTGTTTCATCCTTTAAGATAAGTTAACCTGTTCAAAAACAACCCTTCTGAAATTACATTGCAGTGCCGTGACCCGGATTCAATACGGGGGGTTCTTACTGCAGCCACAACGCAGAGTACTAACCACTATACGATCATGGCTGGCTACAAGAGGTGGCTTTGTAAAGCCTACATAGGCTGTGAAAGTGATGTGCACAAGCTGGCTAAACACTTTTCATATTGGTCTCGATAATGAATAAAGTGAAGAAACAGTCGAGCTTTACACATTCAAAAAGTGCCCTTTTTCCGTGACATTGGAATATCTCAATTGCATCGTCCTCACATCATCTCTAATTCTCTAATCCGATTGGTGAGAAAACCTGAGTGCCCTCCCCTCTGACCTTCTCCACCAATGTGTACAATAAAATGCTTGAAAAGGTACTGCTGAGATTTGAACTCAGGATCTCCTGTTTACTAGACAGGCACTTTAACCAACTAAGCCACAGCACCCATGAAAGAGATATATTTTGCAGATGTGAACACCAACACCTATTTTTATCAAACCAGTCTCATTAATTTAACCCACATCTCTGTCTAGCAAAATCACATCACAAAAGAGATGTCTTTTACTAATATTGGTCATTCGAGGACAGTACATTTTTCATTTGGGTCTCGAGATGAATAAACTCAAGAACCTCTGACATGGATTCTTAAACTATGATTTGGGACCCAAAGCAGTTATTAACATGTCATAGGTGGGTCGCGAGATATGAGTAAACATTCAGAATCATACACTATTTCTTCATAATGTTGGTCGTTCGAGGACACTGCATTTCTCATTTGGCTCTAGAGCTTAAAAATGGTAAAAACCTCTGAAACAGCAGATGACTCAGTTCGTGTAAGTAATTAACCTACGATATGCTGGGGAACTTTGTCAAAAGGCAGAGTTGCTGAGTTTCTTAGCTTTCAGAGTAAGTCTTAACCTGTTCAAAAACAACCCTTCTGAAATTACATTGCAGTGCCGTGACCCGGATTCGAACCGGGGTTGCTGCGGCCACAACGCAGAGTACTAACCACTATACGATCATGGCTGGCTACAAGAGGTGGCTTTGTAAAGCCTACATAGGCTGTGAAAGTGATGTGCACAAGCTGGCTAAACACTTTTCATATTGGTCTCGATAATGAATAAAGTGAAGAAACAGTCGAGCTTTACACATTCAAAAAGTGCCCTTTTTCCGTGACATTGGAATATCTCAATTGCATCCTCCTCACATCATCTCTAATTCTCTAATCCGATTGGTGAGAAAACCTGAGTGCCCTCCCCTCTGACCTTCTCCACCAATGTGTACAATAAAATGCTTGAAAAGGTACTGCTGAGATTTGAACTCAGGATCTCCTGTTTACTAGACAGGCACTTTAACCAACTAAGCCACAGCACCCATGAAAGAGATATATTTTGCAGATGTGAACACCAACACCTATTTTTATCAAACCAGTCTCATTAATTTAACCCACATCTCTGTCTAGCAAAATCACATCACAAAAGAGATGTCTTTTACTAATATTGGTCATTCGAGGACAGTACATTTTTCATTTGGGTCTCGAGATGAATAAACTCAAGAACCTCTGACATGGATTCTTAAACTATGATTTGGGACCCAAAGCAGTTATTAACATGTCATAGGTGGGTCGCGAGATATGAGTAAACATTCAGAATCATACACTATTTCTTCATAATGTTGGTCGTTCGAGGACACTGCATTTCTCATTTGGCTCTAGAGCTTAAAAATGGTAAAAACCTCTGAAACAGCAGATGACTCAGTTCGTGTAAGTAATTAACCTACGATATGCTGGGGAACTTTGTCAAAAGGCAGAGTTGCTGAGTTTCTTAGCTTTCAGAGTAAGTCTTAACCTGTTCAAAAAACAACCCTTCTGAAATTACATTGCAGTGCCGTGACCCGGATTCGAACCGGGGTTGCTGCGGCCACAACGCAGAGTACTAACCACTATACGATCATGGCTGGCTACAAGAGGTGGCTTTGTAAAGCCTACATAGGCTGTGAAAGTGATGTGCACAAGCTGGCTAAACACTTTTCATATTGGTCTCGATAATGAATAAAGTGAAGAAACAGTCGAGCTTTACACATTCAAAAAGTGCCCTTTTCCGTGACATTGGAATATCTCAATTGCATCCTCCTCACATCATCTCTAATTCTCTAATCCGATTGGTGAGAAAACCTGAGTGCCCTCCCCTCTGACCTTCTCCACCAATGTGTACAATAAAATGCTTGAAAAGGTACTGCTGAGATTTGAACTCAGGATCTCCTGTTTACTAGACAGGCACTTTAACCAACTAAGCCACAGCACCCATGAAAGAGATATATTTTGCAGATGTGAACACCAACACCTATTTTTATCAAACCAGTCTCATTAATTTAACCCACATCTCTGTCTAGCAAAATCACATCACAAAAGAGATGTCTTTTACTAATATTGGTCATTCGAGGACAGTACATTTTTCATTTGGGTCTCGAGATGAATAAACTCAAGAACCTCTGACATGGATTCTTAAACTATGATTTGGGACCCAAAGCAGTTATTAACATGTCATATAGGTGGGTATGAGATATGAGTAAACATTCAGAATCATACACTATTTCTTCATAATGTTGGTCGTTCGAGGACACTGCATTTCTCATTTGGCTCTAGAGCTTAAAAATGGTAAAAACCTCTGAAACAGCAGATGACTCAGTTCGTGTAAGTAATTAACCTACGATATGCTGGGGAACTTTGTCAAAAGGCAGAGTTGCTGAGTTTCTTAGCTTTCAGAGTAAGTCTTAACCTGTTCAAAAACAACCCTTCTGAAATTACATTGCAGTGCCGTGACCCGGATTCGAACCGGGGTTGCTGCGGCCACAACGCAGAGTACTAACCACTATACGATCATGGCTGGCTACAAGAGGTGGCTTTGTAAAGCCTACATAGGCTGTGAAAGTGATGTGCACAAGCTGGCTAAACACTTTTCATATTGGTCTCGATAATGAATAAAGTGAAGAAACAGTCGAGCTTTACACATTCAAAAAGTGCCCTTTTCCGTGACATTGGAATATCTCAATTGCATCCTCCTCACATCATCTCTAATTCTCTAAACCGATTGGTGAGAAAACCTGAGTGCCCTCCCCTCTGACCTTCTCCACCAATGTGTACAATAAAATGCTTGAAAAGGTACTGCTGAGATTTGAACTCAGGATCTCCTGTTTACTAGACAGGCACTTTAACCAACTAAGCCACAGCACCCATGAAAGAGATATATTTTGCAGATGTGAACACCAACACCTATTTTTATCAAACCAGTCTCATTAATTTAACCCACATCTCTGTCTAGCAAAATCACATCACAAAAGAGATGTCTTTTACTAATATTGGTCATTCGAGGACAGTACATTTTTCATTTGGGTCTCGAGATGAATAAACTCAAGAACCTCTGACATGGATTCTTAAACTATGATTTGGGACCCAAAGCAGTTATTAACATGTCATAGGTGGGTCGCGAGATATGAGTAAACATTCAGAATCATACACTATTTCTTCATAATGTTGTCGTTCGAGGACACTGCATTTCTCATTTGGCTCTAGAGCTTAAAAATGGTAAAAACCTCTGAAACAGCAGATGACTCAGTTCGTGTAAGTAATTAACCTACGATATGCTGGGGAACTTTGTCAAAAGGCAGAGTTGCTGAGTTTCTTAGCTTTCAGAGTAAGTCTTAACCTGTTCAAAAAACAACCCTTCTGAAATTACATTGCAGTGCCGTGACCCGGATTCGAACCGGGGTTGCTGCGGCCACAACGCAGAGTACTAACCACTATACGATCATGGCTGGCTACAAGAGGTGGCTTTGTAAAGCCTACATAGGCTGTGAAAGTGATGTGCACAAGCTGGCTAAACACTTTTCATATTGGTCTCGATAATGAATAAAGTGAAGAAACAGTCGAGCTTTACACATTCAAAAAGTGCCCTTTTTCCGTGACATTGGAATATCTCAATTGCATCCTCCTCACATCATCTCTAATTCTCTAAACCGATTGGTGAGAAAACCTGAGTGCCCTCCCCTCTGACCTTCTCCACCAATGTGTACAATAAAATGCTTGAAAAGGTACTGCTGAGATTTGAACTCAGGATCTCCTGTTTACTAGACAGGCACTTTAACCAACTAAGCCACAGCACCCATGAAAGAGATATATTTTGCAGATGTGAACACCAACACCTATTTTTATCAAACCAGTCTCATTAATTTACCCACATCTCTGTCTAGCAAAATCACATCACAAAAGAGATGTCTTTTACTAATATTGGTCATTCGAGGACAGTACATTTTTCATTTGGGTCTCGAGATGAATAAACTCAAGAACCTCTGACATGGATTCTTAAACTATGATTTGGGACCCAAAGCAGTTATTAACATGTCATAGGTGGGTCATTAACATGTCATAGGAGATATGAGTAAACATTCAGAATCATACACTATTTCTTCATAATGTTGGTCGTTCGAGGACACTGCATTTCTCATTTGGCTCTAGAGCTTAAAAATGGTAAAAACCTCTGAAACAGCAGATGAATCAGTTCGTCAGTTAAGTAATTAACCTACGATATGCTGGGGAACTTTGTCAAAAGGCAGAGTTGCTGAGTTTCTTAGCTTTCAGAGTAAGTCTTAACCTGTTCAAAAAACAACCCTTCTGAAATTACATTGCAGTGCCGTGACCCGGATTCGAACCGGGGTTGCTGCGGCCACAACGCAGAGTACTAACCACTATACGATCATGGCTGGCTACAAGAGGTGTCTTTGTAAAGCCTACATAGGCTGAAAGTGATGTGCACAAGCTGGCTAAACACTTTTCATATTGTTCTCGATAATGAATAAAGTGAAGAAACAGTCGAGCTTTACACATTCAAAAAGTGCCCTTTTCCGTGACATTCCCTGGTTGTCATATCTCAATTGCATCCTTCCTCACATCATCTCTAATTCTCTAACCGATTGGTGAGAAAAAGTGCCCTCCCCTGACCTTCTCCACCAAATCTCCCGCTAAATCTCTCTCAGAATGACCTTCTTGATCCAAATCAGTCAGGTTTCAAGACTAGTCATTCAACTAGCCACAGACTGAAAGATATATATTTTGCAGATTGAAGAACCTCTGTATTTTTATCAAACCACTCATTAATTTAACCCACATCTCTGTCTAGCGCTCATCACAAAAGAGATGTCTTTTACTATTGGTAAAGCTAACTTTTCATTTGGGTCTCCTCAAGAACCTCATCCTTCTATGATTTGGGACCTATCGGCTGCCTTCGATACTGTGTAAACATTCATCATCATACTCCTATTTCTCATAGAGTTGGGCATCTCCAGTGTGGCCCATTTCTCATTTGCTCTCCTACCTGACAAATGGTACCAGGTCTGAAACAGCAGAATCTGTCAGTTCTCACCAGTAATTAACTCACCACTATGTCCCCCAGGGCTCTGTTTAGGCCCAAAAGCAGAGTTCTGAGTTTTTACACCAAGTCACTTGGCTCTGTTCATAACCTCACATGGTCTCTCCTTCATTGCATGCAGACGACATGATTCAATTAATCTTCTCCTTTCCCCCTTCTGATGACCAGGTGGCTGAATCGCATCTCTGCATGTCTGGCACACATATCAGTGTGGATGACGGATCACCACCTCAAGCTGAACCTCGGCAAGACGGAGCTGCTCTTCCTAGGACTGCCCGTTCCATGATCTCGCCATCACGGTTGACAACTCCATTGTGTCCTCCTCCCAGAGCGCTAAGAACCATATTGGCGTGATCCTGGACAAACCCTGAAGTTCAGTCAACTTTAACATCAAAAAGTGGCCCGTTCCTGACATAGGTTCATGCTCTACAACATCCGCAGAATCGACCCTGCCTCACACAGGAAGCGGCGCAGGTCCTAATCCAGGCACTTGTCATCTCACCAATGTGTCTAAATTACTGCAACTACTGCTGATTTGGCTGATCTCCTGTTTACTAGCCTGTGCACTTTAACCAACTAGCAACTCATCCATGAAAGCCGATATATTTTCTGGTGTTCAACCTTCCCAATTTTTATCAAACCAGACTCATTAATTTAACCCACATCCTCTGTCTCTCCACTGGCATCAGTTGAAGGCATCCGTCTTCAAGACCATACATTTTGCATTTGGAGTCTGTGAGGGGAATAAACTCAGAACCTCCAGGATTCTCTGATTTGGGACCCAAAGCAGTTAAACAATGTCACTGCAGAATCATACACTATTTCACTTCATAATGTTCTGGCCTGCACTGCCATTTCTCACCACTGAGCTTAGGAAGTAAAAGTTCCTCTGCTCAGCCCAGTCAAAACTGTTATTTGTAAGTAATTAACCCCCCAATGCTGGAACAAACTCCCTCACGAAGGACAGAGGAATCAATCACCACCTTCCAGAGAGTCTTAACCTGAAACCCCACCTCTTTAAGGAATGCAGTGCCTGACCCGGATCGAAGGATAAAGTAATCCTTCTCAGAGTACTTAAAAGATTTAGATGCACTATTGCTAAAGTGGCTGTTCCAAAGCCTCACATAGGCTGTGAAAGTGATGTGCACAAGCTGGCTAAACACTTTTCATTGGTCTCGATAATGAATAAAGTGAAGAAACAGTCTCTAAATGACTTACACATTCAAAAAGTAAATTTTAAACATTGGAATATCTCAATTGCATCCTCCTCACATCATCTCTAATTCTCTAAACCGATTGGTGAGAAAACCTGAGTGCCCTCTCCTCTGACCTTCTCCACCAATGTGTACAATAAAATGCTTGAAAAGGTACTGCTGAGATTTAAACTCAGGATCTCCCATTTACTAGACAGGCACTTTAACCAACTAAGCCAAAGCACCCATGAAAGAGATATATTTTGCAGATGTGAAAACCAACACCTATTTTTATCAAACCAGTCTCATTAATTTAACCCACATCTCTGTCTAGCAAAATCACATCACAAAAGAGTTGTCTTTTACTAATATTGGTGATTCGAGGACAGTACATTTTTCATTTGGGTCTCGAGATGAATAAACTCAAGAACCTCTGACATGGATTCTTAAACTATGATTTGGGACCCAAAGCAGTTATTAACATGTCATAGATGGGTCGCGAGATATGAGTAAACATTCAGAATCATACACTATTTCTTCATAATGTTGGTCGTTCGAGGACACTGCATTTCTCATTTGGCTCTAGAGCTTAAAAATGGTAAAAACCTCTGAAACAGCAGATGACTCAGTTTGTGTAAGTAATTAACCTACGATATGCTGGGAAACTTTGTCAAAAGGCAGAGTTGCAGAGTAAGTCTTAACCTGTTCAAAAAACAACCCTTCTGAAATTACATTGCAGTGCCGTGACCCGGATTCGAACCGGGGTTGCTGCGGCCACAACGCAGAGTACTAACCACTATACGATCATGGCTGGCTACAAGAGGTGGCTTTGTAAAGCCTACATAGGCTGTGAAAGTGATGTGCACAAGCTGGCTAAACACTTTTCATATTGGTCTCGATAATGAATAAAGTGAAGAAACAGTCGAGCTTTACACATTCAAAAAGTGCCCTTTTTCCGTGACATTGGAATATCTCAATTGCATCCTCCTCACATCATCTCTAATTCTCTAAACCGATTGGTGAGAAAACCTGAGTGCCCTCCCCTCTGACCTTCTCCACCAATGTGTACAATAAAATGCTTGAAAAGGTACTGCTGAGATTTGAACTCAGGATCTCCTGTTTACTAGACAGGCACTTTAACCAACTAAGCCACAGCACCCATGAAAGAGATATATTTTGCAGATGTAACACAACAACACCTATTTTTATCAAACCAGTCTCATTAATTTAACCCACATCTCTGTCTAGCAAAATCACATCACAAAAGAGATGTCTTTTACTAATATTGGTCATTCGAGGACAGTACATTTTTCATTTGGGTCTCGAGATGAATAAACTCAAGAACCTCTGACATGGATTCTTAAACTATGATTTGGGACCCAAAGCAGTTATTAACATGTCATAGGTGGGTCGCGAGATATGAGTAAACATTCAGAATCATACACTATTTCTTCATAATGTTGGTCGTTCGAGGACACTGCATTTCTCATTTGGCTCTAGAGCTTAAAAATGGTAAAAACCTCTGAAACAGCAGATGACTCAGTTCGTGTAAGTAATTAACCTACGATATGCTGGGGAACTTTGTCAAAAGGCAGAGTTGCTGAGTTTCTTAGCTTTCAGAGTAAGTCTTAACCTGTTCAAAAAACAACCCTTCTGAAATTACATTGCAGTGCCGTGACCCGGATTCGAACAGGGGTTGCTGCGGCCACAACGCAGAGTACTAACCACTATACGATCATGGCTGGCTACAAGAGGTGGCTTTGTAAAGCCTACATAGGCTGTGAAAGTGATGTGCACAAGCTGGCTAAACACTTTTCATATTGGTCTCGATAATGAATAAAGTGAAGAAACAGTCGAGCTTTACACATTCAAAAAGTGCCCTTTTTCCGTGACATTGGAATATCTCAATTGCATCCTCCTCACATCATCTCTAATTCTCTAATCCGATTGGTGAGAAAACCTGAGTGCCCTCCCCTCTGACCTTCTCCACCAATGTGTACAATAAAATGCTTGAAAAGGTACTGCTGAGATTTGAACTCAGGATCTCCTGTTTACTAGACAGGCACTTTAACCAACTAAGCCACAGCACCCATGAAAGAGATATATTTTGCAGATGTGAACACCAACACCTATTTTTATCAAACCAGTCTCATTAATTTAACCCACATCTCTGTCTAGCAAAATCACATCACAAAAGAGATGTCTTTTACTAATATTGGTCATTCGAGGACAGTACATTTTTCATTTGGGTCTCGAGATGAATAAACTCAAGAACCTCTGACATGGATTCTTAAACTATGATTTGGGACCCAAAGCAGTTATTAACATGTCATAGGTGGGTCGCGAGATATGAGTAAACATTCAGAATCATACACTATTTCTTCATAATGTTGGTCGTTCGAGGACACTGCATTTCTCATTTGGCTCTCGAGCTTAAAAATGGTAAAAACCTCTGAAACAGCAGATGACTCAGTTCGTGTAAGTAATTAACCTACGATATGCTGGGGAACTTTGTCAAAAGGCAGAGTTGCTGAGTTTCTTAGCTTTCAGAGTAAGTCTTAACCTGTTCAAAAACAACCCTTCTGAAATTACATTGCAGTGCCGTGACCCGGATTCGAACCGGGGTTGCTGCAGCCACAACGCAGAGTACTAACCACTATACGATCATGGCTGGCTACAAGAGGTGGCTTTGTAAAGCCTACATAGGCTGTGAAAGTGATGTGCACAAGCTGGCTAAACACTTTTCATATTGGTCTCGATAATGAATAAAGTGAAGAAACAGTCGAGCTTTACACATTCAAAAAGTGCCCTTTTTCCGTGACATTGGAATATCTCAATTGCATCCTCCTCACATCATCTCTAATTCTCTAAACCGATTGGTGAGAAAACCTGAGTGCCCTCCCCTCTGACCTTCTCCACCAATGTGTACAATAAAATGCTTGAAAAGGTACTGCTGAGATTTGAACTCAGGATCTCCTGTTTACTAGACAGGCACTTTAACCAACTAAGCCACAGCACCCATGAAAGAGATATATTTTGCAGATGTGAACACCAACACCTATTTTTATCAAACCAGTCTCATTAATTTAACCCACATCTCTGTCTAGCAAAATCACATCACAAAAGAGATGTCTTTTACTAATATTGGTCATTCGAGGACAGTACATTTTTCATTTGGGTCTCGAGATGAATAAACTCAAGAACCTCTGACATGGATTCTTAAACTATGATTTGGGACCCAAAGCAGTTATTAACATGTCATAGGTGGGTCGCGAGATATGAGTAAACATTCAGAATCATACACTATTTCTTCATAATGTTGGTCGTTCGAGGACACTGCATTTCTCATTTGGCTCTAGAGCTTAAAAATGGTAAAAACCTCTGAAACAGCAGATGACTCAGTTCGTGTAAGTAATTAACCTACGATATGCTGGGGAACTTTGTCAAAAGGCAGAGTTGCTGAGTTTCTTAGCTTTCAGAGTAAGTCTTAACCTGTTCAAAAACAACCCTTCTGAAATTACATTGCAGTGCCGTGACCCGGATTCGAACCGGGGTTGCTGCGGCCACAACGCAGAGTACTAACCACTATACGATCATGGCTGGCTACAAGAGGTGGCTTTGTAAAGCCTACATAGGCTGTGAAAGTGATGTGCACAAGCTGGCTAAACACTTTTCATATTGGTCTCGATAATGAATAAAGTGAAGAAACAGTCGAGCTTTACACATTCAAAAAGTGCCCTTTTCCGTGACATTGGAATATCTCAATTGCATCCTCCTCACATCATCTCTAATTCTCTAAACCGATTGGTGAGAAAACCTGAGTGCCCTCCCCTCTGACCTTCTCCACCAATGTGTACAATAAAATGCTTGAAAAGGTACTGCTGAGATTTGAACTCAGGATCTCCTGTTTACTAGACAGGCACTTTAACCAACTAAGCCACAGCACCCATGAAAGAGATATATTTTGCAGATGTGAACACCAACACCTATTTTTATCAAACCAGACTCATTAATTTAACCCACATCTCTGTCTAGCAAAATCACATCACAAAAGAGATGTCTTTTACTAATATTGGTCATTCGAGGACAGTACATTTTTCATTTGGGTCTCGAGATGAATAAACTCAAGAACCTCTGACATGGATTCTTAAACTATGATTTGGGACCCAAAGCAGTTATTAACATGTCATAGGTGGGTCGCGAGATATGAGTAAACATTCAGAATCATACACTATTTCTTCATAATGTTGGTCGTTCGAGGACACTGCATTTCTCATTTGGCTCTAGAGCTTAAAAATGGTAAAAACCTCTGAAACAGCAGATGACTCAGTTTGTGTAAGTAATTAACCTACGATATGCTGGGGAACTTTGTCAAAAGGCAGAGTTGCTGAGTTTCTTAGCTTTCAGAGTAAGTCTTAACCTGTTCAAAAAACAACCCTTCTGAAATTACATTGCAGTGCCGTGACCCGGATTCGAACCCGGGGTTACTGGCCAAATCAAAACCAATCAAATCAATGGCTTATTTATATAGCCCTTTGTAATCAGCTACATATCTCAAAGTGCTGTACAGAAACCCAGCCTAAAACCCCAAACAGCAAGCAATAAAGTGAAGAAACAGTGGCTTTAAAAACTCCCTAAAAGGCCAAAACCTAGGAAGAAACCTAGAGAGAAACCAGGCTTTGTGGGGTGGCCAGTCCTCTTCTGGCTGTGCCGGGTGGAGATTATAACAGAACATGGCCAAGATGTTCAAATGTTTATAAATGACCAGCATGGTCGAATAATAATAAGGCAGAACAGTTGAAACTGGAGCAGCAGCACAGTCAGGTGGAAGTTGAAACTGGAGCAGCAGCATGGCCAGGTGGACTGGGGACAGCAAGGAGTCATCATGTCAGGTAGTCCTGGGGCATGGTCCTAGGGCTCAGGTCAGTTGAAACTGGAACAGCAGCATGGCCAGGTGGACTGGGGACAGCAAGGAGTCATCATGTCAGGTAGTCCTGGGGCATGGTCCTAGGGCTCAGGTCCTCCGAGAGAGAGAAAGAAAGAGAGAAGGAGAGAATTAGAGAACGCACACTTAGATTCACACAGGACACCGAATAGGACAGGAGAAGTACTCCAGATATAACAAACTGACCCCAGCCCCCGACACATAAACTACTGCAGCATAAATACTGGAGGCTGAGACAGGAGGGGTCAGGAGACACTGTGGCCCCATCCGAGGACACCCCGGACAGGGCCACTCAGGAAGGATATAACCCCACCCACCCACTTTGCCAAAGCACAGCCCCCACACCACTAGAGGGATATCTTCAACCACCAACTTACCATCCTGAGACAAGGCTGAGTATAGCCCACAAAGATCTCCGCCACGGCACAACCCAAGGGGGGGGGGCAACCCAGACAGGATGACCACAACAGTGAATCAACCCACTCAGGTGACGCACCCCCTCCAGGGACGGCATGAGAGAGCCCCAGTAAGCCAGTGACTCAGCCCCTGTAATAGGGTTAGAGGCAGAGAATCCCAGTGGAAAGAGGGGAACCGGCCAGGCAGAGACAGCAAGGGCGGTTCGTTGCTCCAGAGCCTTTCCGTTCACCTTCCCACTCCTGGGCCAGACTACACTCAATCATATGACCCACTGAAGAGATGAGTCTTCAGTAAAGACTTAAAGGTTGAGACCGAGTTTGCGTCTCTGACATGGGTAGGCAGACCGTTCCATAAAAATGGAGCTCTATAGGAGAAAGCCCTGCCTCCAGCTGTTTGCTTAGAAATTCTAGGGACAATTAGGAGGCCTGCGTCTTGTGACCGTAGCGTACGTGTAGGTATGTACGGCAGGACCAAATCAGAGAGATAGGTAGGAGCAAGCCCATGTAATGCTTTGTAGGTTAGCAGTAAAACCTTGAAATCAGCCCTTGCTTTGACAGGAAGCCAGTGTAGAGAGGCTAGCACTGGAGTAATATGATCAAATGTTTTGGTTCTAGTCAGGATTCTAGCAGCCGTATTTAGCACTAACTGAAGTTTATTTAGTGCTTTATCCGGGTAGCCGGAAAATAGAGCATTGCAGTAGTCTAACCTAGAAGTGACAAAAGCATGGATGAATTTTTCTGCATCATTTTTGGACAGAAAGTTTCTGATTTTTGCAATGTTACGTAGATGGAAAAAAGCTGTCCTCGAAATGGTCTTGATATGTTCTTCAAAAGAGAAATCAGGGTCCAGAGTAACGCCGAGGTCCTTCACAGTTTTATTTGAGACGACTGTACAACCATTAAGATTAATTGTCAGATTCAACAGAAGATCTCTTTGTTTCTTGGGACCTAGAACAAGCATCTCTGTTTTGTCCGAGTTTAATAGTAGAAAGTTTGCAGCCATCCACTTCCTTATGTCTGAAACACATGCTTCTAGCGAGGGCAATTTTGGGGCTTCACCATGTTTCATTGAAATGTACAGCTGTGTGTCATCCGCATAGCAGTGAAAGTTAACATTATGTTTTCGAATAACATCCCCAAGAGGTAAAATATATAGTGAAAACAATAGTGGTCCTAAAACGGAACCTTGAGGAACACCGAAATTTACAGTTGATTTGTCAGAGGACAAACCATTCACAGAGACAAACTGATATCTTTCCGACAGATAAGATCTAAACCAGGCCAGAACATGTCCGTGTAGACCAATTTGGGTTTCCAATCTCTCCAAAAGAATGTGGTGATCGATGGTATCAAAAGCAGCACTAAGGTCTAGGAGCACGAGGACAGATGCAGAGCCTCGGTCCGATGCCCATTAAAATGTCATTTACCACCTTCACAAGTGCCGTCTCAGTGCTATGATGGGGTCTAAAACCAGACTGAAGCATTTCGTATACATTGTTTGTCTTCAGGAAGGCAGTGAGTTGCTGCGCAACAGCCTTCTCTAAAATTTTTGAGAGGAATGGAAGATTCGATATAGGCCGATAGTTTTTTATATTTTCTGGGTCAAGGTTTGGCTTTTTCAAGAGAGGCTTTATTACTGCCACTTTTAGTGAGTTTGGTACACATCCAGTGGATAGAGAGACGTTTATTATGTTCAACATAGGAGGGCCAAGCACAGGAAGCAGCTCTTTCAGTAGTTTAGTTGGAATAGGGTCCAGTATGCAGCTTGAAGGTTTAGAGGCCATGATTATTTTCATCATTGTGTCAAGAGATATAGTACTAAAACACTTGAGCGTCTCTCTTGATCCTAGGTCCTGGCAGAGTTGTGCAGACTCAGGACAACTGAGGTTTGGAGGAATACGCAGGTTTAAAGAGGAGTCTGTAATTTGCTTTCTAATAAACATAATCTTTTCCTCAAAGAAGTTCATGAATTTATCACTGCTAAAGTGAAAGTCATCCTCTCTTGGGGAATGCTGCTTTTTAGTTAGCTTTGCGACAGTATCAAAAAGGAATTTCGGATTGTTCTTATTTTCCTCAATTAAGTTAGAAAAATAGGATGATCGAGCAGCAGTAAGGGCTCTTCGGTACTGCACGGTACCGTCCTTCCAAGCTAGTCGGAAGATTTCCAGTTTGGTGTGGCGCCATTTCCGTTCCAATTTTCTGGAAGCTTGCTTCAGAGCTCGGGTATTTTCTGTGTACCAGGGAGCTAGTTTCTTATGAGACATTTTTTTAGTTTTTAGGGGTGCAACTGCATCTAGGGTATTGCCAAGGTTAAATTGAGATCCTCAGTTAGGTGGTTAACTGATTTTTGTCCTCTGGCGTCCTTGGGTAGGCAGAGGGAGTCTGGAAGGGCATCAAGGAATCTTTGTGTTGTCTGTGAATTTATAGCACGACTTTTGATGTTCCTTGGTTGGGGTCTGAGCAGATTATTTGTTGCAATTGCAAACGTAATAAAATGGTGGTCCGATAGTCCAGGATTATGAGGAAAAACATTAAGATCCACAACATTTATTCCATGGGACAAAACTAGGTCCAGCGTATGACTGTGACAGTGAGTGGGTCCAGAGACATGTTGGACAAAACCCACTGAGTCGATGATGGCTCCGAAAGCCTTTTGGAGTGGGTCTGTGGACTTTTCCATGTGAATATTAAAGTCACCAAAGATTAGAATATTATCTGCTATGACTACAAAGGTCCGATAGGAATTCAGGGAACTCAGTGAGAAACGCTGTATATGGCCCAGGAGGCCTGTAAACAGTAGCTATAAAAAGTGATTGAGTAGGCTGCATAGATTTCATGACTAGAAGCTCAAAAGACGAAAACGTCATTTTTTGGGGGGGAAATTGAAATTTGCTATCGTAAATGTTAGCAACACCTCCGCCTTTGCGGGATGCACGGGGGATATGGTCACTAGTGTAGCCAGGAGGTGAGGCCTCATTTAAAACAGTAAATTCATCAGGCTTAAGCCATGTTTCAGTCAGGCCAATCACATCAAGATTATGATCAGTGATTAGTTCATTGACTATAATTGCCTTTGAAGTAAGGGATCTAACATTAAGTAGCCCTATTTTGAGATGTGAGGTATCATGATCTCTTTCAGTAATGACAGGAATGGAGGTGGTCTTTATCCTAGTGAGATTGCTAAGGCGAACACCGCCATGTTTAGTTTTGCCCAACCTAGGTCGAGGCACAGACACGGTCTCAATGGTGATAGCTGAGCTGACTACACTGACTGTGCTAGTGGCAGACTCCACTATGCTGGCAGGCTGGCTAACAGCCTGCTGCCTGGCCTGCACCCTATTTCATTGTGGAGCAAGAGGAGTTAGAGCCCTGTCTATGTTGGTAGATAAGATGAGAGCACCCCTCCAGCTAGGATGGAGTCCGTCACTCCTCAGCAGGTCAGGCTTGGTCCTGTTTGTGGGTGAGTCCCAGAAAGAGGGCCAATTATCTACAAATTCTATCTTTTGGGAGGGGCAGAAAACAGTATTCAACCAGCGATTGAGTTGTGAGACTCTGCTGTAGAGCTCATCACTCCCCCTAACTGGGAGGGGCCAGAGACAATTACTCGATGCCGACACATCTTTCTAGCTGATATGCACGCAGAAGCTATGTTGCGCTTGGTGATCTCTGACTGTTTCATCCTAACATCGTTGGTGCCGACGTGGATAACAATATCTTACTGCAGCCACAACGCAGAGTACTAACCACTATACGATCATGGCTGGCTACAAGAGGTGGCTTTGTAAAGCCTACATAGGCTGTGAAAGTGATGTGCACAAGCTGGCTAAACACTTTTCATATTGGTCTCGATAATGAATAAAGTGAAGAAACAGTCGAGCTTTACACATTCAAAAAGTGCCCTTTTTCCGTGACATCGGAATATCTCAATTGCATCGTCCTCACATCATCTCTAATTCTCTAATCCGATTGGTGAGAAAACCTGAGTGCCCTCCCCTCTGACCTTCTCCACCAATGTGTACAATAAAATGCTTGAAAAGGTACTGCTGAGATTTGAACTCAGGATCTCCTGTTTACTAGACAGGCACTTTAACCAACTAAGCCACAGCACCCATGAAAGAGATATATTTTGCAGATGTGAACACCCACACCTTTTTGAATCAAACCAGTCTCATTAATTTAACCCACATCTCTGTCTAGCAAAATCACATCACAAAAGAGATGTCTTTTACTAATATTGGTCATTCGAGGACAGTACATTTTTCATTTGGGTCTCGAGATGAATTCCTTCAAGAACCTCTGACATGGATTCTTAAACTATGATTTGGGTCCGCTGTCCTGGCGTCGTGAGGGAGTTTGTTCCACCATTGGGGGCCAGAGTCAGCAAACAGTTTTGACTGAGTAAATGTCATCAGTCAGAATGCAGTAAACATTCAGAATACACTATTTCTTCATAATGTTGGTCGTTCGAGGACACTGCATTTCTCATTTGGCTCTAGAGCTTAAAAATGGTAAAAACCTCTGAAACAGCAGATGACTCAGTTCGTGTAAGTAATTAACCCATGATATGCTGGGGAACTTTGTCAAAAGGCAGAGTTGCTGAGTTTCTTAGCTTTCAGAGTAAGTCTTAACCTGTTCAAAAAACAACCTTCTGAAATTACATTGCAGTGCCGATGACCCGGTTGTCAAACCTGGGGTTGCTAATGCCACAACGCAGAGTACTAACCACTATACGATCATGGCTGGCTACAAGAGGTGGCTTTGTAAAGCCTACATAGGCTGTGAAAGTGATGTGCACAAGCTGGCTAAACACTTTTCATATTGGTCTCGATAATGAATAAAGTGAAGAAACAGTACAGCTTTACACATTCAAAAAGTGCCCTTTTCCGTGACATTGGAATATCTCAATTGCATCCTCCTCATCATTCATGACAGACCTTCCACTCTTTAATCATCTAAATAACAAATTGGTGAGAAAACCTGAGTGCCCTCCTCTCTGACCTTCTCCACCAATGTGTACAATAAAATGCTTGAAAAGGTACTGCTGAGATTTGAACTCAGGATCTCCTGTTTACTAGACAGGCACTTTAACCAACTAAGCCACAGCACCCATGAAATTCATATATTTTGCAGATGTGAACACCAACACCTATTTTTATCAAACCAGTCTCATTAATTTAACCCACATCTCTGTCTAGCAAAATCACATCACAAAAGAGATGTCTTTTACTAATATTGGTCATTCGAGGACAGTACATTTTTTTTGGGTCTCGAGATGAATAAACTCAAGAACCTCTGACATGGATTCTTAAACTGATTTGGGACCCAAAGCAGTTATTAACATGTCATAGGTGGGTACTGAGGTGATATGAGTAAACATTCAGAATCATACACTATTTCTTCATAATGTTGGTGGTTCGAGGACACTGCATTTCTCATTTGGCTCTAGAGCTTAAAAATGGAAAAATGGGTGAAACAGCAGATGACAGAACAGTTTTGGGAATCTGCTAATTGAACACCAGACGGGCTAGTTTAAGTAATTAACCTACGATATGCTGGGGAACTTTGTCAAAAGGCAGAGTTGCTGAGTTTCTTAGCTTTCAGAGTAAGGGATTAACCTGTTCAAAAAACAACCCTTCTGAAATTACATTGCAGTGCAAGTGACCCGGATTCGAACCGGGGTTGCTGCCACAACGCAGAGTACTAACCACTATACGATCATTGGCATGGCTACAGAGGTGGCTTTGTAAAGCCTACATAGGCTGTGAAAGTGATGTGCACAAGCTGGCTAAACACTTTTCATATTGGTCTCGATAATGAATAAAGTGAAGAAACAGTCGAGCTTTACACATTCAAAAAGTGCCCTTTTTCCGTGACATTGGAATATCTCAATTACATCCTCCTCACATCATCTCTAATTCTCTATACCGATTGGTGAGAAAACCTGAGTGCCCTCCCCTCTGACCTTCTCCACCAATATGTACAATAAAATGCTTGAAAAGGTACTGCTGAGATTTGAACTCAGGATCTCCTGTTTACTAGACAGGTACTTTAACCAACTAAGCCACAGCACCCATGAAAGATATATATTTTGCAGATGTGAACACCAACACCTATTTTTATCAAACCAGTCTCATTAATTTAACCCACATCTCTGTCTAGCAAAATCACATCACAAAAGAGATGTCTTTTACTATTATTGGTCAATCGAGAACAGTACACTTTTCATTTGGGTCTCGAGATGAATAAACTCAAGAACCTCTGACATGGATTCTTAAACTATGATTTGGGACCCAAAGCAGTTATTAACATGTCATAGATGGGTCGCGAGATATGAGTAAACATTCAGAATCATACACTATTTCTTCATAATGTTGGTCGTTCGAGGACACTGCATTTCTCATTTGGCTCTCGAGCTTAAAAATGGGAAAAATCTCTGAAACAGCAGATGAATCAGTTATTGTAAGTAATTAACCTACGATATGCTGGGGAACTTTGTCAAAAGGCAGAGTTGCTGAGTTTCTTAGCTTTCAGAGTAAGTCTTAACCTGTTCAGAAAACAACCCTTCTGAAATTACATTGCAGTGCCGTGACCCGCATTCGAACCGGGGTTGCTGCGGCCACAACGCAGAGTACTAACCACTATACGATCACAGCTGGCTACAAGAGGTGGCTTTGTAAAGCCTACATAGGCTGTGAAAGTGATGTGCACAAGCTGGCTAAACACTTTTCATATTGGTCTCGATAATGAATAAAGTGAAGAAACAGTCGAGCTTTACACATTCAAAAAGTGCCCTTTTTCCGTGACATTGGAATATCTCAATTGCATCCTCCTCACATCATCTCTAATTCTCTAAACCGATTGGTGAGAAAACCTGAGTGCCCTCCCCTCTGACCTTCTCCACCAATATGTACAATAAAATGCTTGAAAAGGTACTGCTGAGATTTGAACTCAGGATCTCCTGTTTACTAGACAGGCACTTTAACCAACTAAGCCACAGCACCCATGAAAGAGATATATTTTGCAGATGTGAACACCAACACCTATTTTTATCAAACCAGTCTCATTAATTTAACCCACATCTCTGTCTAGCAAAATCACATCACAAAAGAGATGTCTTTTACTAATATTGGTCATTCGAGGACAGTACATTTTTCATTTGGGTCTCGAGATGAATAAACTCAAGAACCTCTGACATGGATTCTTAAACTATGGATTTGGGACATAAATCAGTTATTAACATGTCATAGGTGGGCACCACCTATAGTTGTTGATAAAATTCAGAATCATTACAATATTTCTTCAATGTTGAATTAAAGGACACTGCATTTCTCATCTATGGCTCTAGAGCTTAAAATTTGTAAAAACTTCTGAAACAGCAGATGACTCTATTATCTGATAGCATTAACCCCCAATATACTGGGGAACTTTCACCAAACGCAGATTTGCTGAGTTTCTTAGCTTTCAGAGTAAGTCTTAACCTGAAATTCATAAAACAACCCTTCTGAAGCTTTTTCATTGCAGTGCCTAGATGTCCCATGAACATCATTTTGGGTCTTTGGCGATCAAGAGTGATTAAATCGGTCCATAGTACTAGCCAGATATCGATCATGAATACTGTGCTGAACAAGAGAAAAAAATAGCGTTTTCTAGCCTAACGTCATTTTTTAGGCTTAAAAAAGTGATGATAAACTCACAAAACACTTTTGAAATGTTTTGTAATGCAACTAAAGTGAAGAAACAGTTAATAAGCTTTAAACATTCAAAAGTGCCCTTAAATTCTATAGGTGACATTGGAATATCTCAGGATTGCATCTCCTCAAATCATCCTAATTCTCTAGACCGATTGGTGAGAAAACCTGAGTGCCCTCCCTCTGTTTCGGTTTCCACCAATGAAACAAAAATGCAAATGACAAGGTACTGCTGAGATTTGAACTCAGGATCAACCTGACATAATTTAACAGGTTCACTTTAACAAATCCTGGAAGCCATGGATAGCACCCAGTGAATCAGATATTTTTTTCCTGCACTTTTGATGAAACCGCACGTTCTTTATAGTCCAGCCGTCTCATTAATTTAACATCTCTTTTAGCAAAACACATCACAAAAGAGATGTTTTTTACTAATATTAATCATCTGACAGTACACTATTTTCATTTGGTCAGGGAGATGAATAAACTCAAGAACCTCTGACATGGATTCTTAAACTATGATTTGGGACCCAAAGCAGTTATTAACATGTCATAGGTGGGTCGCGAAATATGAGTAAACATTCAGAATCATACACTATTTCTTCATAATGTTGGTCTTTCGAGGACACTGCATTTCTCATTTGGCTCTCGAGCTTAAAAATGGTAAGCAACTCCGAAAGAGCAGATGAATCAGTTCGTGTAAGTAATTAACCCACGATATGCTGGGGAACTTTGTCAAAAGGCTGAGTTTCTTAGCTTTCAGAGTAAGTCTTAACCTGTTCAAAAAACAACCCTTCTTAAATTACATTGCAATGCCGTGACTGGGATTCGAACCGGGGTTGCTGCGCACAAAATGCAGAGTACTAACCACTATACGATCATGGCTGGCTACAACAGGTAGCTTTGTAAAGCCTACATAGGCTGTGAAAGTGATGTGCACCAGCTGGCTAAACACTTTTCATATTGGTCTCGATAATGAATGAAGTGAAGAAACAGTCGAGCTTTACACATTCAAAAAGTGCCCTTTTTCCGTGACATTGGAATATCTCAATTACATCCTCCTCACATCATCTCTAATTCTCTATACCGATTGGTGAGAAAACCTGAGTGCCCTCCCCTCTGACCTTCTCCACCAATGTGTACAATAAAATGCTTGAAAAGGTACTGCTGAGATTTGAACTCAGGATCTCCTGTTTACTAGACAGGCACTTTAACCAACTAAGCCACAGCACCCAAATCAAATAAAAGAAATCATATTTTGCAGATTTGAACACCAACACCTATTTTTATCAAACCAGTTCATTAATTTAGCGAAACCCACATTCTGCTTCTAGCAAAATGCATCAATAAAACAAGTAATCTAACTAACAATTCCAAAAGGACAGTCTTTTTCATTTGGGTAAGGAGATGTAATAAATCAAGAACCTCTGTTGGATTCTTAAACTATGATTTGGGACCCAAAGCAGTTATTAACATGTCATAGGTAAACAAAGTGGCATAGTTAAAGTGGCTAGTGATAATGTATTACATAAGGATGCAGTCGATGATATAGGGTACAGTATTTCTTCATAATGAATAATGTCGAGGACACTGCATTTAACATTTATATAAGCTTAAATTGTTTAAACCTCTGAAACAGCAGATGACATCAGTTCCTTCGATTAATTAAAGATATGGCTGGGAACTTTGTCAAGTGTGTTGGCAGAGCCACTTGTTAGTGGTTCTGTTTAACAGTCTGATTAACCTGTTCAAAAAACAAGCCTTCTTTTCATTGCAGTCTCGGTCCCAGCTTTGATGCACCTGTACTGACCTCGCCTTCTGGATGATAGCGGGGTGAACAGGCAGTGGCTCGGGTGGTTAATGTCCTTGATGATCTTTAGGCCTGGCTCCTGTAAATCGGGTGATGTGCACAAGCTGGCTAAACACTTTTCATATTGGTCTCGATAATGAATAAAGTGAAGAAACAGTCTGGAGAGCTTTACACATTCAAAAAGTGCCCTTTTCCGTGACAGGCGGTGAATATCTCAATTGCATCCTCTCACATCATCTCTAATTCTCTAGTCCGATTGGTGAGAAAACCTGAGTTTCTTCAGCCCTCTGACCTTCTCCACCAATGTGTACAATAAAATGCTTGAAGAGGTACTGCTGAGATTTGAACTCAGGATCTCCTGTTTACTAGACAGGAACTTAAAACCAACTCTCCCACAGCACCCATGAAAGACATATATTTTGGAGATGTGAACACCAACACCTGTTTTTATCAAACCAGTCTCATTAATTTAACCCACATCTCTGTCTAGCAAAATCACATCACAAAATAGATGTCTTTTATTAATATTGGTCATTCGAGGACAGTACATTTTTCATTTGGGTCTCGAGATGAATAAACTCAAGAACCTCTGACATGGATTCTTAAACTATGATTTGGGACCCAAAGCAGTTATTAACATGTCATAGGTGGGTCGCGAGATATGAGTAAACATTCAGAATCATACACTATTTCTTCATAATGTTGGTCGTTCGAGGACACTGCATTTCTCATTTGGCTCTAGAGCTTAAAAATGGTAAAAACCTCTGAAACAGCAGATGACTCAGTTCGTGTAAGTAATTAACCTACGATATGCTGGGGAACTTTGTCAAAAGGCAGAGTTGCTGAGTTTCTTAGCTTTCAGAGTAAGTCTTAACCTGTTCAAAAAACAACCCTTCTGAAATTACATTGCAGTGCCGTGACCCGGATTCGAACCGGGGTTGCTGCGGCCACAACGCAGAGTACTAACCACTATACGATCATGGCTGGCTACAAAGGTGGCTTTGTAAAGCCTACATAGGCTGTGAAAGTGATGTGCACAAGCTGGCTAAACACTTTTCATATTGGTCTCGATAATGAATAAAGTGAAGAAACAGTCGAGCTTTACACATTCAAAAAGTGCCCTTTTTCCGTGACATTGGAATATCTCAATTGCATCCTCCTCACATCATCTCTAATTCTCTAATCCGATTGGTGAGAAAACCTGAGTGCCCTCTCCTCTGACCTTCTCCACCAATGTGTACAATAAAATGCTTGAAAAGGTACTGCTGAGATTTGAACTCAGGATCTCCTGTTTACTAGACAGGCACTTTAACCAACTAAGCCACAGCACCCATGAAAGATATATATTTTGCAGATGTGAACACCCACACCTATTTCAATCAAACCAATCTCATTAATTTAACCCACATCTCTGTCTAGCAAAATCACATCACAAAGAGATGTCTTTTACTATTATTGGTCATTCCAGGACAGTACATTTTTCATTTGGTTAAAAATCAAAGATGAATAAACTCAACATCTCTGACATGGTACATAAATTAAACTATGATTTGGGACCCAAAGTCAGTTATTAACATGTCATAGGTGGGAAAGCATGAGATATGAGTAAACATTCAGAATCATACACTATTTCTTCATAATGTTGGTCGTTCGAGGACACTGCATTTCTCATTTGGCTCTAGAGCTTAAAAATGGTAAAAACCTCTGAAACAGCAGATGACCAGTTCTTTGTAAGTAATTAACCTAAACGATATGCTGGGGAACTTTGTCAAAAGGCAGAGTTGCTGAGTTTCTTAGCTTTCAGAGTAAGTCTTAACCTGTTCAAAAAACAACCCTTCTGAAATTACATTGCAGTGCCGTGACCCGGATTAACCGGGGTTGCTCACAAAAGTACTTCAAATTACGTTTGCTGCAACTTTAGGTATTAGTAAACCACTACGGCGATAAAATGGCACAGAGGGCTTTGTAAAGATCATTAGCTACATAGGCTGTGAAAGTGATGTGCACAAGCTGGCTAAACACTTTTCATATTGGTCTCGATAATGAATAAAGTGAAGAAACAGTCGAGCTTTACACATTCAAAAAGTGCCCTTTTTCCGTGACATTGGAATATCTCAATTGCATCTCCTCACATCATCTCTAATTCTCTAAACCGATTGGTGAGAAAACCTGAGTGCCCCCCTCTGACCTTCTCCACCAATGTGTACAATAAAATGCTTGAAAAGGTACTGCTGAGATTTGAACTCAGGATCTCCTGTTTACTAGACAGGCACTTTTTTAACCAACTAAGCCACAGCACCCATGAAAGAAATGCATATATTTTGCAGATGTGAACACCAACACCTATTTTTATCAAACCAGTCTCATTAATTTAACCCACATCTCTGTCTAGCAAAATCACATCACAAAAGAGATGTCTTTTACTAATATTGGTCATTCGAGGACAGTACATTTTTCATTTGGGTCTCGAGATGAATAAACTCAAGAACCTCTGACATGGATTCTTAAACTATGATTTGGGACCCAAAGCAGTTATTAACATGTCATAGGTGGGTCGCGAGATATGAGTAAACATTCAGAATCATACACTATTTCTTCATAATGTTGGTCGTTCGAGGACACTGCATTTCTCATTTGGCTCTCGAGCTTAAAAATGGTAAAAACCTCTGAAACAGCAGATGAATCAGTTCGTGTAAGTAATTAACCTGCGATATGCTGGGGAACTTTGTCAAAAGGCAGAGTTGCTGAGTTTCTTAGCTTTCAGAGTAAGTCTTAACCTGTTCAAAAAACAACCCTTCTGAAATTACATTGCAGTGCCGTGACCCGGATTCAAACCGGGGTTGCTGCAGCCACAACGCAGAGTACTAACCACTATACGATCATGGCTGGCTACAAGAGGTGGCTTTGTAAAGCCTACATAGGCTGTGAAAGTGATGTGCACAAGCTGGCTAAACACTTTTCATATTGGTCTCGATAATGAATAAAGTGAAGAAACAGTCGAGCTTTACACATTCAAAAAGTGCCCTTTTTCCGTGACATTGGAATATCTCAATTGCATCCTCCTCACATCATCTCTAATTCTCTAAACTGATTGGTGAGAAAACCTGACCTCTGACCTTCTCCACCAATGTGTACAATAAAATGCTTGAAAAGGTACTGCTGAGATTTGAACTCAGGATCTCCTGTTTACTAGACAGGCACTTTAACCAACTAAGCCACAGCACCCATGAAAGAGATATATTTTGCAGATGTGAACACCAACACCTATTTTTATCAAACCAGTCTCATTAATTTAACCCACATCTCTGTCTAGCAAAATCACATCACAAAAGAGATGTCTTTTACTAATATTGGTCATTCGAGGACAGTACATTTTTCATTTGGGTCTCGAGATGAATAAACTCAAGAACCTCTGACATGGATTCTTAAACTATGATTTGGGACCCAAAGCAGTTATTAACATGTCATAGGTGGGTCGCGAGATATGAGTAAACATTCAGAATCATACACTATTTCTTCATAATGTTGGTCGTTCGAGGACACTGCATTTCTCATTTGGCTCTAGAGCTTAAAAATGGTAAAAACCTCTAAAACAGCAGATGACTCAGTTCGTGTAAGTAATTAACCTACGATATGCTGGGGAACTTTGTCAAAAGGCAGAGTTGCTGAGTTTCTTAGCTTTCAGAGTAAGTCTTAACCTGTTCAAAAAACAACCCTTCTGAAATTACATTGCAGTGCCGTGACCCGGATTCGACCCGGGGTTACTCAAATCAAATCAAATCAAATCAAATTTATTTATATAGCCCTTCGTACATCAGCTGATATCTCAAAGTGCTGTACAGAAACCCAGCCTAAAACCCCAAACAGCAAGCAATGCAGGTGTAGAAGCACGGTGGCTGGGAAAACTCCCTAGAAAGGCCAAAACCTAGGAAGAAACCTAGAGAGGAACCAGGCTTTGTGGGGTGGCCAGTCCTCTTCTGGCTGTGCCGGGTGGAGATTATAACAGAACATGGCCAAGATGTTCAAATGTTTATAAATGACCAGCATGGTCGAATAATAATAATGCAGAACAGTTGAAACTGGAGCAGCAGCACAGTCAGGTGGAAGTTGAAACTGGAGCAGCAGCATGGCCAGGTGGACTGGGGACAGCAAGGAGTCATCATGTCAGGTAGTCCTGGGGCATGGTCCTAGGGCTCAGGTCAGTTGAAACTGGAACAGCAGCATGGCCAGGTGGACTGGGGACAGCAAGGAGTCATCATGTCAGGTAGTCCTGGGGCATGGTCCTAGGGCTCAGGTCCTCCGAGAGAGAGAAAGAAAGAGAGAAGGAGAGAATTAGAGAACGCACACTTAGATTCACACAGGACACCGAATAGGACAGGAGAAGTACTCCAGATATAACAAACTGACCCCAGCCCCCCGACACATAAACTACTGCAGCATAAATACTGGAGGCTGAGACAGGAGGGGTCAGGAGACACTGTGGCCCCATCCGAGGACACCCCCGGACAGGGCCAAACAGGAAGGATATAACCCCACCCACTTTGCCAAAGCACAGCCCCCACACCACTAGAGGGATATCTTCAACCACCAACTTACCATCCTGAGACAAGGCTGAGTATAGCCCACATAGATCTCCGCCACTGCACAACCCAAGGGGGGAGGGGGCAACCCAGACAGGATGACCACAACAGTGAATCAACCCACTCAGGTGACGCACCCCCTCCAGGGACGGCATGAGAGAGCCCCAGTAAGCCAGTGACTCAGCCCCTGTAATAGGGTTAGAGGCAGAGAATCCCAGTGGAAAGAGGGGAACCGGCCTGTCAGGATTTGGCCAGGGTTGTTCCGGTTTTTGGTCACTAGATGCCCCCATTGTGCCTTTTGACCTTTTGTTTTCCCTTGATCCCCATTATTATTTGCACCTGTGCCTCGTTTCCCCTGATTGTATTTAAACCCTTTGTTTTCCTCAGTCCTTTGCTCTGTGTTTGTATGTTAGCACCCAGCCCTAGTACTCTGTGAACTCTTGTTGATCCCGGTGGACTCTCTTGTGGAATTCTGTTTTTTTGTTCTTGTTTGTTTGTTTTTGAGTATTTTTTGAGGCTTTTTGTGCTATACCTTCCACCTTGTGGATTTACCTTTTTGTCTTGGAGGATTACCTTTGTTCTTGTGGAATTCCTTTTGAAGTTGTGGAGTTACATGTTTTCCTGAAGAACTTCATTTTTTACTTCATTAAATACATCGTCTCAAGTACTGCTGTGTCTGCCTCATCTTCTGGGTTCTGCCAACTATTCGTGGCTCAGTTGGTTAAGTGACTGTTTCTCACTCCGGAGACCCGGGTTCGTAACCGGGTCCTGACACGGCCAGGCAGAGACAGCAAGGGCGGTTCGTTGCTCCAGAGCCTTTCCGTTCACCTTCCCACTCCTGGGCCAGACTACACTCAATCATATGACCCACTGAAGAGATGAGTCTTCAGTAAAGACTTAAAGGTTGAGACCGAGTTTGCGTCTCTGACATGGGTAGGCAGACCGTTCCATAAAAATGGAGCTCTATAGGAGAAAGCCCTGCCTCCAGCTGTTTGCTTAGAAATTCTAGGGACAATTAGGAGGCCTGCGTCTTGTGACCGTAGCGTACGTGTAGGTATGTACGGCAGGACCAAATCAGAGAGATAGGTAGGAGCAAGCCCATGTAATGCTTTGTAGGTTAGCAGTAAAGCCTTGAAATCAGCCCTTGCTTTGACAGGAAGCCAGTGTAGAGAGGCTAGCACTGGAGTAATATGATCAAATGTTTTGGTTCTAGTCAGGATTCTAGCAGCCGTATTTAGCACTAACTGAAGTTTATTTAGTGCTTTATCCGGGTAGCCGGAAAATAGAGCATTGCAGTAGTCTAACCTAGAAGTGACAAAAGCATGGATGAATTTTTCTGCATCATTTTTGGACAGAAAGTTTCTGATTTTTGCAATGTTACGTAGATGGAAAAAAGCTGTCCTCGAAATCATTACATTACATTTAAGTCATTTAGCAGACGCTCTTATCCAGAGTGACTTACAAATTGGTGCATTCACCTTATGACATCCAGTGGAGCAGCCACTTTACAATAGTGCATCTAAATCTTTTAAGGGGGGAGTTGAGAAGGATTACTTTGGTCTTGATATGTTCTTCAAAAGAGAAATCAGGGTCCAGAGTAACGCCGAGGTCCTTCACAGTTTTATTTGAGACGACTGTACAACCATTAAGATTAATTGTCAGATTCAACAGAAGATCTCTTTGTTTCTTGGGACCTAGAACAAGCATCTCTGTTTTGTCCGAGTTTAATAGTAGAAAGTTTGCAGCCATCCACTTCCTTATGTCTGAAACACATGCTTCTAGCGAGGGCAATTTTGGGGCTTCACCATGTTTCATTGAAATGTACAGCTGTGTGTCATCCGCATAGCAGTGAAAGTTAACATTATGTTTTCGAATAACATCCCCAAGAGGTAAAATATATAGTGAAAACAATAGTGGTCCTAAAACGGAACCTTGAGGAACACCGAAATTTACAGTTGATTTGTCAGAGGACAAACCATTCACAGAGACAAACTGATATCTTTCCGACAGATAAGATCTAAACCAGGCCAGAACATGTCCGTGTAGACCAATTTGGGTTTCCAATCTCTCCAAAAGAATGTGGTGATCGATGGTATCAAAAGCAGCACTAAGGTCTAGGAGCACGAGGACAGATGCAGAGCCTCGGTCCGATGCCATTAAAATGTCATTTACCACCTTCACAAGTGCCGTCTCAGTGCTATGATGGGGTCTAAAACCAGACTGAAGCATTTCGTATACATTGTTTGTCTTCAGGAAGGCAGTGAGTTGCTGCGCAACAGCCTTCTCTAAAATTTTTGAGAGGAATGGAAGATTCGATATAGGCCGATAGTTTTTTATATTTTCTGGGTCAAGGTTTGGCTTTTTCAAGAGAGGCTTTATTACTGCCACTTTTAGTGAGTTTGGTACACATCCAGTGGATAGAGAGACGTTTATTATGTTCAACATAGGAGGGCCAAGCACAGGAAGCAGCTCTTTCAGTAGTTTAGTTGGAATAGGGTCCAGTATGCAGCTTGAAGTTTTAGAGGCCATGATTATTTTCATCATTGTGTCAAGAGATATAGTACTAAAACACTTGAGCGTCTCTCTTGATCCTAGGTCCTGGCAGAGTTGTGCAGACTCAGGACAACTGAGGTTTGGAGGAATACGCAGGTTTAAAGAGGAGTCTGTAATTTGCTTTCTAATAAACATAATCTTTTCCTCAAAGAAGTTCATGAATTTATCACTGCTAAAGTGAAAGTCATCCTCTCTTGGGGAATGCTGCTTTTTAGTTAGCTTTGCGACAGTATCAAAAAGGAATTTCGGATTGTTCTTATTTTCCTCAATTAAGTTAGAAAAATAGGATGATCGAGCAGCAGTAAGGGCTCTTCGGTACTGCACGGTACCGTCCTTCCAAGCTAGTCGGAAGATTTCCAGTTTGGTGTGGCGCCATTTCCGTTCCAATTTTCTGGAAGCTTGCTTCAGAGCTCGAGTATTTTCTGTGTACCAGGGAGCTAGTTTCTTATGAGACATTTTTTTTAGTTTTTAGGGGTGCAACTGCATCTAGGGTATTGCCAAGGTTAAATTGAGATCCTCAGTTAGGTGGTTAACTGATTTTTGTCCTCTGGCGTCCTTGGGTAGGCAGAGGGAGTCTGGAAGGGCATCAAGGAATCTTTGTGTTGTCTGTGAATTTATAGCACGACTTTTGATGTTCCTTGGTTGGGGTCTGAGCAGATTATTTGTTGCAATTGCAAACATAATAAAATGGTGGTCCGATAGTCCAGGATTATGAGGAAAAACATTAAGATCCACAACATTTATTCCATGGGACAAAACTAGGTCCAGCGTATGACTGTGACAGTGAGTGGGTCCAGAGACATGTTGGACAAAACCCACTGAGTCGATGATGGCTCCGAAAGCCTTTTGGAGTGGGTCTGTGGACTTTTCCATGTGAATATTAAAGTCACCAAAGATTAGAATATTATCTGCTATGACTACAAAGGTCTGATAGGAATTCAGGGAACTCAGTGAGAAACGCTGTATATGGCCCAGGAGGCCTGTAAACAGTAGCTATAAAAAGTGATTGAGTAGGCTGCATAGATTTCATGACTAGAAGCTCAAAAGACGAAAACGTCATTTTTTTTTTTGTAAATTGAAATTTGCTATCGTAAATGTTAGCAACACCTCCGCCTTTGCGGGATGCACGGGGGATATGGTCACTAGTGTAGCCAGGAGGCGATGCCTCATTTAAAACAGTAAATTCATCAGGCTTAAGCCATGTTTCAGTCAGGCCAATCACATCAAGATTATGATCAGTGATTAGTTCATTGACTATAATTGCCTTTGAAGTAAGGGATCTAACATTAAGTAGCCCTATTTTGAGATGTGAGGTATCATGATCTCTTTCAGTAATGACAGGAATGGAGGTGGTCTTTATCCTAGTGAGATTGCTAAGGCGAACACCGCCATGTTTAGTTTTGCCCAACCTAGGTCGAGGCACAGACACGGTCTCAATGGTGATAGCTGAGCTGACTACACTGACTGTGCTAGTGGCAGACTCCACTATGCTGGCAGGCTGGCTAACAGCCTGCTGCCTGGCCTGCACCCTATTTCATTGTGGAGCAAGAGGAGTTAGAGCCCTGTCTATGTTGGTAGATAAGATGAGAGCACCCCTCCAGCTAGGATGGAGTCCGTCACTCCTCAGCAGGTCAGGCTTGGTCCTGTTTGTGGGTGAGTCCCAGCAAGAGGGCCAATTATCTACAAATTCTATCTTTTGGGAGGGGCAGAAAACAGTATTCAACCAGCGATTGAGTTGTGAGACTCTGCTGTAGAGCTTATCACTCCCCCTAACTGGGAGGGGCCAGAGACAATTACTCGATGCCGACACATCTTTCTAGCTGATATGCACGCAGAAGCTATGTTGCGCTTGGTGATCTCTGACTGTTTCATCCTAACATCGTTGGTGCCGACGTGGATAACAATATCTTACTGCAGCCACAACGCAGAGTACTAACCACTATACGATCATGGTTGGCTACAAGAGGTGGCTTTGTAAAGCCTACATAGGCTGTGAAAGTGATGTGCGCAAGCTGGCTAACCACTTTTCATATTGGTCTCGATAATGAATAAAGTGAAGAAACAGTCGAGCTTTACACATTCAAAAAGTGCCCTTTTTCCGTGACATCGGAATATCTCAATTGCATCGTCCTCACATCATCTCTAATTCTCTAATCCGATTGGTGAGAAAACCTGAGTGCCCTCCCCTCTGACCTTCTCCACCAATGTGTACAATAAAATGCTTGAAAAGGTACTGCTGAGATTTGAACTCAGGATCTCCTGTTTACTAGACAGGCACTTTAACCAACTAAGCCACAGCACCCATATCAAATAAAATCAAATCAAATTTTATTTGTCACGTACACATGGTTAGCAGATGTTAATGCGAGTGTAGCGAAATGCTTGTGCTTCTAGTTCCGACAATGCAGTAATAACCAACAAGTAATCTAACTAACAATTCCAAAACTACTGTCTTATACACATTGTAAGGGGATAAGGAATATGTACATAAGGATATATGAATGAGTGTTGGTACAGAGCAGCATAGGCAAGATACAGTAGATGGTATCGAGTACAGTATATACATATGAGATGAGTATGTAAACAAAGTGGCATAGTTAAAGTGGCTAGTGATACATGTATTACATAAGGATGCAGTCGATGATATAGGGTACAGTATATACGTATGCATATGAGATGAATAATGTAGGGTAAGTAACATTATATAAGGTAGCATTGTTTAAAGTGGCTAGTGATATATTTACATCATTTCCCTTCGATTCCCATTATTAAAGTGGCTGGAGTTGAGTCAGTGTCAGTGTAAGTGTGTTGGCAGCAGCCACTCAATGTTAGTGGTGGCTGTTTAACAGTCTGATGGCCTTGAGATAGAAGCTGTTTTTCAGTCTCTCGGTCCCAGCTTTGATGCACCTGTACTGACCTCGCCTTCTGGATGATAGCGGGGTGAACAGGCAGTGGCTCGGGTGGTTGATGTCCTTGATGATCTTTATGGCCTTCCTGTAACATCGGGTGGTGTAGGTGTCCTGGAGGGCAGGTAGTTTGCCCCCGGTGATGCGTTGTGCAGACCTCACTACCCTCTGGAGAGCCTTACGGTTGAGGGTGGAGCAGTTGCCGTACCAGGCGGTGATACAGCCCGCCAGGATGCTCTCGATTGTGCATCTGTAGAAGTTTGTGAGTGCTTTTGGTGACAAGCCGAATTTCTTCAGCCTCCTGAGGTTGAAGAGGCGCTGCTGCGCCTTCTTCACGATGCTGTCTGTGTGAGTGAACCAGTTCAGTTTGTCTGTGATGTGTATGCCGAGGAACTTAAAACTTGCTACCCTCTCCACTACTGTTCCCCATGAAAGACATATATTTTGGAGATGTGAACACCAACACCTGTTTTTATCAAACCAGTCTCATTAATTTAACCCACATCTCTGTCTAGCAAAATCACATCACAAAAGAGATGTTTTTTACTAATACTGGTCATTCGAGGATAGTACATTTTTCATTTGGGTCTCGAGATGAATAAACTCAAGAACCTTCTTCAACTTCCGGGTTGGAGCGAGCCGGTCGCATCCGCGCTTCGGTCTGCAGGTTGTATAACTTTTTCATTACATTTCATTACATTTCATTATAGTACAACGGTCTGATTTGTCTAATCTTAGCAATTTCTTCTTAGCTAGCTACATAGTCGTCGTTGTATCAAAGATAATTGCGTAATTATCGTATTTCGTCGTCTCCTATCTGCCCAACACGTTCACCGTCTACCGTAGCACTGTAGTAACTATCACACTCAACTGAACGACTTGATTAGTGTAGTGTTAGCTAGCTACATAGTTGTCTTTGCTGTCTTCGTATCCAAGATAATTGTGTAGTTAGAGTGTGTAGTCTTAGAGTGATTATCTTAATTTACCGAGGTTAGCTAGCCAGCTATTTTGTCGTCCTTAACGTAGGAGACACTCCTAGCTAGCCAATAGCCAGCCAACGTCTACTGAATAGAACTTTCGCATTCCGGTCGCATTCCGCTTCGCTCCACAGGTAGTATCATATTTTCATTTCATTTCATTACAGTCCCAACGGTGTGATTTGTTTGATCGTAGCTAGCTACATAGCTAGCTACATAGCCGTCTTTGTTTCAAAGATAATTGTGTAGTCTAGAGCGATTTTCTAGGTTAGCTAGCCAGCTATTGTCGTTCTCCTAACGCAACGTAACGTAACCAACACTGCTAGCTAGCCAGCTTGCCCCGAAAAGCAGCATTGTAGAAACTTCACACTCAACGGAACGACTTGATTAGGGTAGTGTCAACAACGCAGCTAGCCTACCTCAGCAGTACTGTATCATTTTAATCATTTTAGTCAATTAGATTCTTGCTACGTAAGCTTAACTTTCTGAACATTCGAGACGTGTAGTCCACTTGCCATTCCAATCTCCTCTGCATTAGCGTAGCCTCTTCTCTAGCCTGTCAACTATGTGTCTGTCTATCCCTGTTCTCTCCTCTCTGCACAGACCATACAAACGCTCCACACCGCATGGCCGCGGCCACCCTAATCTGGTGGTCCCAGCGCGCACGACCCACGTGGAGTTCCAGGTCTCCGGTAGCCTCTGGAACTGCCGATCTGCGGCCAACAAGGCAGAGTTCATCTCAGCCTATGCCTCCCTCCAGTCCCTCGACTTCTTGGCTCTGACGGAAACATGGATCACCACAGACAACACCGCTACTCCTACTGCTCTCTCTTCGTCCGCCCACGTGCTCTCGCACACCCCGAGAGCTTCTGGTCAGCGGTGTGGTGGCACCGGGATCCTCATCTCTCCCAAGTGGTCATTCTCTCTTTCTCCCCTTACCCATCTGTCTATCGCCTCCTTTGAATTCCATGCTGTCACAGTTACCAGCCCTTTCAAGCTTAACATCCTTATCATTTATCGCCCTCCAGGTTCCTCGGAGAGTTCATCAATGAGCTTGATGCCTTGATAAGCTCCTTTCCTGAGGACGGCTCACCTCTCACAGTTCTGGGCGACTTTAACCTCCCCATCTACCTTTGACTCATTCCTCTCTGCCTCCTTCTTTCCACTCCTCTCCTCTTTTGACCTCACCCTCTCACCTTCCCCCTACTCACAAGGCAGGCAATACGCTTGACCTCATCTTTACTAGATGCTGTTCCTCCACTAACCTCATTGCAACTCCTCCAAGTCTCCGACCACTACCTTGTATCCTTTTCCCTCTCGCTCTCATCCAACACTTCCCACACTGCCCCTACTCGGATGGTATGGCGCCGTCCCAACCTTCGCTCTCTCTCCCCGCTACTCTCTCCTCTTCCATCCTATCATCTCTTCCCTCTGCTCAAACCTTCTCCAACCTATCTCCTGATTCTGCCTCCTCAACCCTCCTCTCCTCCCTTTCTGCATCCTTTGACTCTCTATGTCCCCTATCCTCCAGGCCGGCTCGGTCCTCCCCTCCCGCTCCGTGGCTCGACGACTCATTGCGAGCTCACAGAACAGGGCTCCGGGCAGCCGAGCGGAAATGGAGGAAAACTCGCCTCCCTGCGGACCTGGCATCCTTTCACTCCCTCCTCTCTACATTTTCCTCCTCTGTCTCTGCTGCTAAAGCCACTTTCTACCACTCTAAATTCCAAGCATCTGCCTCTAACCCTAGGAAGCTCTTTGCCACCTTCTCCTCCCTCTTGAATCCTCCTCCCCCTCCCCCTCCTCCTCTCTGCAGATGACTTCGTCAACCATTTTGAAAAGAAGGTCGACGACATCCGATCCTCGTTTGCTAAGTCAAACGACACCGCTGGTTCTGCTCACACTGCCCTACCCTGTGCTCTGACCTCTTTCTCCCTCTCTCTCCAGATGACATCTCGCGTCTTGTGACGGCCGGCCGCCCAACAATCTGCCCGCTTGACCCTATCCCCTCCTCTCTTCTCCAGACCATCTCCGGTGACCTTCTCCTTACCTCACCTCGCTCATCAACTCATCCCTGACCGCTGGCTACGTCCCTCCCGTCTTCAAGAGAGCGAGAGTTGCACCCCTTCTGAAAAAACCTACACTCGATCCCTCCGATGTCAACAACTACAGACCAGTATCCCTTCTTTCTTTTCTCTCCAAAACTCTTGAACGTGCCGTCCTTGGCCAGCTCTCCCGCTATCTCTCTCAGAATGACCTTCTTGATCCAAATCAGTCAGGTTTCAAGACTAGTCATTCAACTGAGACTGCTCTTCTCTGTATCACGGAGGCGCTCCGCACTGCTAAAGCTAACTCTCTCCTCTGCTCTCATCCTTCTAGACCTATCGGCTGCCTTCGATACTGTGAACCATCAGATCCTCCTCTCCACCCTCTCCGAGTTGGGCATCTCCGGCGCGGCCCTTTTTGGATTGCGTCCTACCTGACAGGTCGCTCCTACCAGGTGGCGTGGCGAGAATCCGTCTCCTCACCACGTGCTCTCACCACTGGTGTCCCCCAGGGCTCTGTTCTAGGCCCTCTCCTATTCTCGCTATACACCAAGTCACTTGGCTCTGTCATAACCTCACATGGTCTCTCCTATCATTGCTATGCAGTCGACACACAATTAATCTTCTCCTTTCCCCCTTCTGACGACCAGGTGGCGAATCGCATCTCTGCATGTCTGGCAGACATATCAGTGTGGATGACGGATCATCACCTCAAGCTGAACCTCGGCAAGAGGAGCTGCTCTTCCTTTGGGGGAAGGACTGCCCGTTCCATGATCTCGCCATCACGGTTGACAAGTCCATTGTGTCCTCGTCCCAGAGCGCTAAGAACCTTGGCGTGATCCTGGACAACACCCTGTCGTTCTCAAATAACATCAAGGCGGTGGCCCGTTCCTGTAGGTCCATGCTCTACAACATCCGCAGAGTACGACCCTGCCTCACACAGGAAGCGGCGCAGGTCCTAATCCAGGCACTTGTCATCTCCCGTCTGGATTACTGCAACTCGCTGTTGGCTGGGCTCCCTGCCTGTGCCATTAAACCCCTACAACTCATCCAGAACGCCGCAGCCCGTCTGGTGTTCAACCTTCCCAAGTTCTCTCACGTCACCCCGCTCCTCCGCTCTCTCCACTGGCTTCCAGTTGAAGCTCGCATCCGCTACAAGACCATGGTGCTTGCCTACGGAGCTGTGAGGGGAACGGCACCTCAGTACCTCCAGGCTCTGATCAGGCCCTACACCCAAACAAGGGCACTGCGTTCATCCACCTCTGGCCTGCTCGCCTCCCTACCACTGAGGAAGTACAGTTCCCGCTCAGCCCAGTCAAAACTGTTCGCTGCTCTGGCCCCCCAATGGTGGAACAAACTCCCTCACGACGCCAGGACAGCGGAGTCAATCACCACCTTCCGGAGACACCTGAAACCCCACCTCTTTAAGGAATACCTAGGATAGGATAAAGTAATCCTTCTCACCCCCCTTAAAAGACCTAGATGCACTATCACGGTCAAAAGTAAAGTGGCTGTTCAACTGGATGTCATAAGGTGAAAGCACCAATTTGTAAGTCGCTCTGGATAAGAGCGTCTGCTAAATTACTTAAATGTAAATGTAAATGTAACCTCTGACATGGATTCTTAAACTATGATTTGGGACCCAAAGCAGTTATTAACATGTCATAGATGGGTCGCGAGATATGAGTAAACATTCAGAATCCTACACTGTTTCTTCATAATGTTGGTCGTTCGAGGACACTGCATTTCTCATTTGGCTCTCGAGCTTAAAAATGGTAAAAACCTCTGAAACAGCAGATGACACTAATTAACCTACGCTCTGGATAAGAGCGTCTGCTAAATGACTTAAATGTAAATGTAAATGATATGCTGGGGAACTTTGTCAAAAGGCAGAGTTGCTGAGATTCTTAGCTTTCAGAGTAAGTATTAACCTGTTCAAAAAACAACCCTTCTGAAATTACATTGCAGTGCCGTGACCCGGATTCGAACCGGGTTGCTGCGGCCACAACGCAGAGTACTAACCACTATACGATCATGGCTGGCTACAAGAGGTGGCTTTGTAAAGCCTACATAGGCTGTGAAAGTGATGTGCACAAGCTGGCTAAACACTTTTCATATTGGTCTCGATAATTAATAAAGTGAAGAAACAGTCAAGCTTTACACATTCAAAAAGTGCCCTTTTTCCGTGACATGGGAATATCTCAATTGCATCGTCCTCAAATCATCTCTAATTCTCTAATCCGATTGGTGAGAAAACCTGAGTGCCCTCCCCTCTGACCTTCTCCACCAATGTGTACAATAAAATGCTTGAAAAGGTACTGCTGAGATTTGAACTCAGGATCTCCTGTTTACTAGACAGGCACTTTAACCAACTAAGCCACAGCACCCATGAAAGAGATATATTTTGCAGATGTGAACACCAACACCTATTTTTATCAAACCAGTCTCATTAATTTAACCCACATCTCTGTCTAGCAAAATCACATCACAAAAGAGATGTATTTTACTAATATTGGTCATTCGAGGACAGTACATTTTTCATTTGGGTCTCGAGATGAATAAACTCAAGAACCTCTGACATGGATTCTTAAACTATGATTTGGGACCAAAGCAGTTATTAACATGTCATAGGTGGGTCGCGAGATATGAGTAAACATTCAGAATCATACACTATTTCTTCATAATGTTGGTCGTTCGAGGACACTGCATTTCTCATTTGGCTCTAGAGCTTAAAAATGGTAAAAACCTCTGAAACAGCAGATGACTCAGTTCGTGTAAGTAATTAACCTACGATATGCTGGGGAACTTTGTCAAAAGGCAGAGTTGCTGAGTTTCTTAGCTTTCAGAGTAAGTCTTAACCTGTTCAAAAAACAACCCTTCTGAAATTACATTGCAGTGCTGTGAACAGGATTCGAACCGGGGTTACTGCAGCCACAACGCAGAGTACTAACCACTATACGATCACGGCTTGCTACAAGAGGTTCCTTGGTAAAGCCTACATAGGCTGTGAAAGTGATGTGCACAAACTGGCGAAACAATTTTCATATTGGTCTCGATAATGAATAAAGTGAAGAAACAGTCGAGCTTTACACATTCAAAAAGTGCCCTTTTTCCGTGACATTGGAATATCTCAATTGCATCCTCCTCACATCATCTCTAATTCTCTAAACCGATTGGTGAGAAAACCTGAGTGCCCTCCCCTCTGACCTTCTCCACCAATGTGTACAATAAAATGTTTGAAAAGGTACTGCTGAGATTTGAACTCAGGATTTCCTGTTTACAAGACAGGCACTTTAACCAACTAAGCCACAGCACCCATGAAAGTATATATTTTGCAGATGTGAACACCCACACCTTTTTTTATCAAACCAGTCTCATTAATTTAACCCACATCTCTGTCTAGCAAAATCACATCACAAAAGAGATGTTTTTTACTAATACTGGTCATTCGAGGACAGTACATTTTTCATTTGGGTCTCGAGATGAATAAACTCAAGAACCTTCTTCAACTTCCGGGTTGGAGCGAGCCGGTCGCATCCGCGCTTCGGTCTGCAGGTTGTATAACTTTTTCATTACATTTCATTACATTTCATTATAGTACAACGGTCTGATTTGTCTAATCTTAGCAATTTCTTCTTAGCTAGCTACATAGTCGTCGTTGTATCAAAGATAATTGCGTAATTATCGTATTTCGTCGTCTCCTATCTGCCCAACACGTTCACCGTCTACCGTAGCACTGTAGTAACTATCACACTCAACTGAACGACTTGATTAGTGTAGTGTTAGCTAGCTACATAGTTGTCTTTGCTGTCTTCGTATCCAAGATAATTGTGTAGTTAGAGTGTGTAGTCTTAGAGTGATTATCTTAATTTACCGAGGTTAGCTAGCCAGCTATTTTGTCGTCCTTAACGTAGGAGACACTCCTAGCTAGCCAATAGCCAGCCAACGTCTACTGAATAGAACTTTCGCATTCCGGTCGCATTCCGCTTCGCTCCACAGGTAGTATCATATTTTCATTTCATTTCATTACAGTCCCAACGGTGTGATTTGTTTGATCGTAGCTAGCTACATAGCTAGCTACATAGCCGTCTTTGTTTCAAAGATAATTGTGTAGTCTAGAGCGATTTTCTAGGTTAGCTAGCCAGCTATTGTCGTTCTCCTAACGCAACGTAACGTAACCAACACTGCTAGCTAGCCAGCTTGCCCCGAAAAGCAGCATTGTAGAAACTTCACACTCAACGGAACGACTTGATTAGGTAGTGTCAACAACGCAGCTAGCCTACCTCAGCAGTACTGTATCATTTTAATCATTTTAGTCAATTAGATTCTTGCTACGTAAGCTTAACTTTCTGAACATTCGAGACGTGTAGTCCACTTGCCATTCCAATCTCCTCTGCATTAGCGTAGCCTCTTCTCTAGCCTGTCAACTATGTGTCTGTCTATCCCTGTTCTCTCCTCTCTGCACAGACCATACAAACGCTCCACACCGCATGGCCGCGGCCACCCTAATCTGGTGGTCCCAGCGCGCACGACCCACGTGGAGTTCCAGGTCTCCGGTAGCCTCTGGAACTGCCGATCTGCGGCCAACAAGGCAGAGTTCATCTCAGCCTATGCCTCCCTCCAGTCCCTCGACTTCTTGGCTCTGACGGAAACATGGATCACCACAGACAACACCGCTACTCCTACTGCTCTCTCTTCGTCCGCCCACGTGCTCTCGCACACCCCGAGAGCTTCTGGTCAGCGGTGTGGTGGCACCGGGATCCTCATCTCTCCCAAGTGGTCATTCTCTCTTTCTCCCCTTACCCATCTGTCTATCGCCTCCTTTGAATTCCATGCTGTCACAGTTACCAGCCCTTTCAAGCTTAACATCCTTATCATTTATCGCCCTCCAGGTTCCCTCGGAGAGTTCATCAATGAGCTTGATGCCTTGATAAGCTCCTTTCCTGAGGACGGCTCACCTCTCACAGTTCTGGGCGACTTTAACCTCCCCACGTCTACCTTTGACTCATTCCTCTCTGCCTCCTTCTTTCCACTCCTCTCCTCTTTTGACCTCACCCTCTCACCTTCCCCCCCTACTCACAAGGCAGGCAATACGCTTGACCTCATCTTTACTAGATGCTGTTCCTCCACTAACCTCATTGCAACTCCCCTCCAAGTCTCCGACCACTACCTTGTATCCTTTTCCCTCTCGCTCTCATCCAACACTTCCCACACTGCCCCTACTCGGATGGTATCGCGCCGTCCCAACCTTCGCTCTCTCTCCCCGCTACTCTCTCCTCTTCCATCCTATCATCTCTTCCCTCTGCTCAAACCTTCTCCAACCTATCTCCTGATTCTGCCTCCTCAACCCTCCTCTCCTCCCTTTCTGCATCCTTTGACTCTCTATGTCCCCTATCCTCCAGGCCGGCTCGGTCCTCCCCTCCCGCTCCGTGGCTCGACGACTCATTGCGAGCTCACAGAACAGGGCTCCGGGCAGCCGAGCGGAAATGGAGGAAAACTCGCCTCCCTGCGGACCTGGCATCCTTTCACTCCCTCCTCTCTACATTTTCCTCCTCTGTCTCTGCTGCTAAAGCCACTTTCTACCACTCTAAATTCCAAGCATCTGCCTCTAACCCTAGGAAGCTCTTTGCCACCTTCTCCTCCCTCTTGAATCCTCCTCCCCTCCCCCTCCTCCCTCTCTGCAGATGACTTCGTCAACCATTTTGAAAAGAAGGTCGACGACATCCGATCCTCGTTTGCTAAGTCAAACGACACCGCTGGTTCTGCTCACACTGCCCTACCCTGTGCTCTGACCTCTTTCTCCCTCTCTCTCCAGATGACATCTCGCGTCTTGTGACGGCCGGCCGCCCAACAATCTGCCCGCTTGACCCTATCCCCTCCTCTCTTCTCCAGACCATCTCCGGTGACCTTCTCCCTTACCTCACCTCGCTCATCAACTCATCCCTGACCGCTGGCTACGTCCCTCCCGTCTTCAAGAGAGCGAGAGTTGCACCCCTTCTGAAAAAAAAACCTACACTCGATCCCTCCGATGTCAACAACTACAGACCAGTATCCCTTCTTTCTTTTCTCTCCAAAACTCTTGAACGTGCCGTCCTTGGCCAGCTCTCCCGCTATCTCTCTCAGAATGACCTTCTTGATCCAAATCAGTCAGGTTTCAAGACTAGTCATTCAACTGAGACTGCTCTTCTCTGTATCACGGAGGCGCTCCGCACTGCTAAAGCTAACTCTCTCTCCTCTGCTCTCATCCTTCTAGACCTATCGGCTGCCTTCGATACTGTGAACCATCAGATCCTCCTCTCCACCCTCTCCGAGTTGGGCATCTCCGGCGCGGCCCACGCTTGGATTGCGTCCTACCTGACAGGTCGCTCCTACCAGGTGGCGTGGCGAGAATCCGTCTCCTCACCACGTGCTCTCACCACTGGTGTCCCCCAGGGCTCTGTTCTAGGCCCTCTCCTATTCTCGCTATACACCAAGTCACTTGGCTCTGTCATAACCTCACATGGTCTCTCCTATCATTGCTATGCAGACGACACACAATTAATCTTCTCCTTTCCCCCTTCTGACGACCAGGTGGCGAATCGCATCTCTGCATGTCTGGCAGACATATCAGTGTGGATGACGGATCATCACCTCAAGCTGAACCTCGGCAAGACGGAGCTGCTCTTCCTCCCGGGGAAGGACTGCCCGTTCCATGATCTCGCCATCACGGTTGACAAGTCCATTGTGTCCTCGTCCCAGAGCGCTAAGAACCTTGGCGTGATCCTGGACAACACCCTGTCGTTCTCAAATAACATCAAGGCGGTGGCCCGTTCCTGTAGGTCCATGCTCTACAACATCCGCAGAGTACGACCCTGCCTCACACAGGAAGCGGCGCAGGTCCTAATCCAGGCACTTGTCATCTCCCGTCTGGATTACTGCAACTCGCTGTTGGCTGGGCTCCCTGCCTGTGCCATTAAACCCCTACAACTCATCCAGAACGCCGCAGCCCGTCTGGTGTTCAACCTTCCCAAGTTCTCTCACGTCACCCCGCTCCTCCGCTCTCTCCACTGGCTTCCAGTTGAAGCTCGCATCCGCTACAAGACCATGGTGCTTGCCTACGGAGCTGTGAGGGGAACGGCACCTCAGTACCTCCAGGCTCTGATCAGGCCCTACACCCAAACAAGGGCACTGCGTTCATCCACCTCTGGCCTGCTCGCCTCCCTACCACTGAGGAAGTACAGTTCCCGCTCAGCCCAGTCAAAACTGTTCGCTGCTCTGGCCCCCCAATGGTGGAACAAACTCCCTCACGACGCCAGGACAGCGGAGTCAATCACCACCTTCCGGAGACACCTGAAACCCCACCTCTTTAAGGAATACCTAGGATAGGATAAAGTAATCCTTCTCACCCCCCTTAAAAGACCTAGATGCACTATTGTAAAGTGGCTGTTCCACTGGATGTCATAAGGTGAAAGCACCAATTTGTAAGTCGCTCTGGATAAGAGCGTCTGCTAAATTACTTAAATGTAAATGTAAATGTAACCTCTGACATGGATTCTTAAACTATGATTTGGGACCCAAAGCAGTTATTAACATGTCATAGATGGGTCGCGAGATATGAGTAAACATTCAGAATCCTACACTGTTTCTTCATAATGTTGGTCGTTCGAGGACACTGCATTTCTCATTTGGCTCTCGAGCTTAAAAATGGTAAAAACCTCTGAAACAGCAGATGACAGTTCGTGTAAGTAATTAACCTACGCTCTGGATAAGAGCGTCTGCTAAATGACTTAAATGTAAATGTAAATGATATGCTGGGGAACTTTGTCAAAAGGCAGAGTTGCTGAGATTCTTAGCTTTCAGAGTAAGTATTAACCTGTTCAAAAAACAACCCTTCTGAAATTACATTGCAGTGCCGTGACCCGGATTCGAACCGGGGTTGCTGCGGCCACAACGCAGAGTACTAACCACTATACGATCATGGCTGGCTATAAGAGGTGGCTTAGTAAAGCCTACATACGCTGTGAAAGTGATGTGCACAAGCTGGCTAAACACTTTTCATATTGGTCTCGATAATTAATAAAGTGAAGAAACAGTCAAGCTTTACACATTCAAAAAGTGCCCTTTTTCCGTGACATGGGAATATCTCAATTGCATCGTCCTCAAATCATCTCTAATTCTCTAATCCGATTGGTGAGAAAACCTGAGTGCCCTCCCCTCTGACCTTCTCCACCAATGTGTACAATAAAATGCTTGAAAAGGTACTGCTGAGATTTGAACTCAGGATCTCCTGTTTACTAGACAGGCACTTTAACCAACTAAGCCACAGAACCCATGAAAGCGATATATTTTGCAGATGTGAACACCAACACCTATTTTTATCAAACCAGTCTCATTAATTTAACCCACGTCTCTGTCTTGCAAAATCACATCACAAAAGAGATGTATTTTACTAATATTGGTCTTTCGAGGACAGTACATTTTTCATTTGGTTCTCACCTATTTTTATCAAACCAGTCTCATTAATTTAACCCACATCTCTGTCTAGCAAAATCACATCACAAAAGAGATGTCTTTTACTAATATTGGTCATTCCAGGACAGTACATTTTTCATTTCGGTCTCGAGATTAATAAACTCAAGAACCTCTGATATGGATTCTTAAACTATGATTTGGGACCCAAAGCAGTTATTAACATGTCATAGGTGGGTCGCGAGATATGAGTAAATATTCAGAATCATACACTATTTCTTCATAATGTTGGTCGTTCGAGGACACTGCATTTCTCATTTGGCTCTAGAGCTTAAAAATGGTAAAAACCTCTGAAACAGCAGATGACTCAGTTTGTGTAAGTAATTAACCTACGATATGCTGGGGAACTTTGTCAAAAGGCAGAGTTGCTGAGTTTCTTAGCTTTCAGAGTAAGTCTTAACCTGTTCAAAAAACAACCCTTCTGAAATTACATTGCAGTGCTGTGAACAGGATTCGAACCGGGGTTACTGCAGCCACAACGCAGAGTACTAACCACTATACGATCATGGCTGGCTACAAGATGTGGCATTATAAAGCCAACATAGGCTGTGAAAGTGATGTGCACAAGCTGGCTAAACACTTTTCATATTGGTCTCGATAATGAATAAAGTGAAGAAACAGTCGAGCTTTACACATTCAAAAAGTGCCCTTTTTCCGTGACATTGGAATATCTCAATTGCATCGTCCTCACATCATCTCTAATTCTCTAAACCGATTGGTGAGAAAACCTGAGTGCCCTCCCCTCTGACCTTCTCCACCAATGTGTACAATAAAATGCTTGAAAAGGTACTGCTGAGATTTGAACTCCGGATCTCCTGTTTACTAGACAGGGACTTTAAACCAAATAAGCCACAGCACCCTTGAAAGAGATATATTTTGCAGATGTGAACACCAACACCTATTTTTATCAAACCAGTCTCATTCATTTAACCCACATCTCTGTCTAGCAAAATCACATCACAAAAGAGATGTATTTTACTAATATTGGTCATTCGAGGACAGTACATTTTTCATTTGGGTCTCGAGATGAATAAACTCAAGAACCTCTGACATGGATTCTTAAACTATGATTTGGGACCCAAAGCAGTTATTAACATGTCATAGGTGGGTCGCGAGATATGAGTAAACATTCAGAATCATACACTATTTCTTCATAATGTTGGTCGTTCGAGGACACTGCATTTCTCATTTGGCTCTAGAGCTTAAAAATGGTAAAAACCTCTGAAACAGCAGATGACTCAGTTTGTGTAAGTAATTAACCTACGATATGCTGGGGAACTTTGTCAAAAGGCAGAATTGCTAAGCTTTCAGAGGAAGTCTTAAACTGTTCAGAAAACAAGCCTTCTGAAATTTCATTGCAGTGCCGTGACTCGGATTCGAACCGGGGTTGCTCCGGCCACAACGCAGAGTACTAACCACTATACGATCACGGCTGGCAACAAGAGGTGTATTTGTAAAGCTTACATACGCTGTGAAAGTGATGTGCAGAAGCTGGCTAAACACTTTTCATATTGTTCTCGAAAATGAATAAAGTGAAGAAACAGTGGAGCTTTACACATTCAAAAAGTGCCCTTATTCCATGACATTGGAATATCTCAAATGCATCCTACTCACATCATCTCTAATTCTCTAAACCGATTGGTGAGAAAACCTGAGTGCCCTCTCCTCTGACCTTCTCCACCAATGTGTACAATAAAACGCTTGAAGAGGTACTGCTGAGATTTGAACTCAGGATCTCCTGTTTACTAAACAGGCACTTTAACCAACTAAGCCACAGCACCCATGAAAGATATATATTTTGCAGATGTGAAGAACCAACACCTATTTCAATCAAACCAATATCATTAATTTAACCCACATCTCTGTCTAGCAAAATCACGTCACAAAAGAGATGTATTTTACTATTATTGGTCAATCGAGGACAGTACATTATTCATTTGGGTCTCGAGATGAATAAACTCAAGAACCTCTGACATGGATTCTTAAACTATGATTTGGGACCCAAAGCAGTTATTAACATGTCATAGGTGGGTCGCGAGATATGAGTAAATATTCAGAATCATACACTATTTCTTCATAATGTTGGTCGTTCGAGGACACTGCATTTCTCATTTGGCTCTCGAGCTTAAAAATGGTAAAAACCTCTGAAACAGCAGATGAATCAGTTCGTGTAAGTAATTAACCTACGATATGCTGGGGAACTTTGTCAAAAGGCAGAGTTGCTGAGTTTCTTAGCTTTCAGAGTAAGTTTAAATCTGTTCAAAAAATAACCCTTCTGAAATTACATTGCAGTGCCGTGACCCAGATTCGAACCGGGGTTACTGCAGCCACAACGCAGAGTACTAACCACAATACGATCATGGCTGGCTACAAG